>NC_051281.1:688460-725960 GCF_015220745.1 Sebastes umbrosus
CTTTTTTATTTATTGATTTATTTATTTTATTATATATTTATGTATTTATTTATTTATTATTTATGTATTATTTATATATTTATGTATTTATTTATGTATGTATTTATGTATCTATCTATTTATTTATTATTTATTTATTTATTTATTTATTTATTTATTTATTTATTTATTTATTTATTTATTGTGTCCACCAGCATTTATTTTTTCTAAATGTTCAACACCAGAGGGTAGCATCGTGTTGAACTTGGTGTTTTCCCCCTGATGTAGAAGAACTACAGGAAGTCCTGCTGTCAGAGGTCATTACAACAGTAAACACACAGACATGTTTATATTTACTTTTCTTTCTGTACAAATATGAGTTACTTTTAAAGAATTATTGTTGAAGAAGAAGAAGAATGCTTTTACTTTAGTATAAAATGTGTAAAACTTTGTGTCTGAAGCTGCAGACTGATGATGTGTCTCATCTGTAACATCTGCACCGTTACACCACTCTGTGTTGATTGGTTCGTGATGACATCATCATTTACTTCTACACGATTTTCCCCTTTGCATTTCACCCCTTATGTATTTCCCCAAACTTATTTACTTCTGTATTATTTTCTTTTTACATTTCTTTATGTAATAATTTATTTATTTATTTGTTTTTTTTATTAATTTATAAATTTTATTTTTACATTTATTTATTATTCATGCACAATTTTCCGTTTGCATTTCACCCCCTTATTTATTTCTGTATTCCTTTCTTTATACATTTCTTTACATGTTTCTTTTTATATTTCTTGATGCAGTTAATTTATTTACTTTCGCATTCATTTTTTATTTTTTGTATTTATGTTTTATTTATTTGTTTTTTAATTTATTTTATTTTTAAATATATGTACTTATTTTTAAATGTATTTTATTAATAATAAAAGTAATTTATTTATGCATGATTTTCCCTTTGCCTTTCACCCTCTTATTTACAGTATTTCTGTATTCTTTTCTTTATACATTTCTTTATGCAAACATTTATTTACTTTTGCATTTATTTATTTTATTTTTACATTTATTTATTTATGCATGCATGATTTTCCCTTTGCATTTCACCCCTTTATTTATTTCTGTATTCCTTTCTTTATACATTTATTTACACATTTCTTTTAATATTTCTTGATGCAATTCATTTATTTACCTTTGCATTTATTTTCGTATTTATGTTTTATTTTTTTATTTTTTAATTTTTTTAATTTTTAAATATACATATTTATTTGTAAATGTATTTATTATTATTATTTATTATTTAAATGTAATTTTCCCTTTGCATTTCACCCCTTATTTAGTTCTGTATAGTTTGGATGGCAGCACCAGGAACAACTGATCTTACAACTCAAACACAAACTACAAGATAAAGAAACCCTACAAACTGCAGATCTTCATCTTCAGCTTCATCAGCTTCAGGTTGGTGTTTCAGGAACAGACTCACTGTCTTCTAGTTTTAATAGTTTAGAGCTGTTTAACTGTTTAAAGTGTTTGTTACCAGTTAGACACCACACTGAGGTGACTGGACTTGCTCAGTCACTTATTGTCTCTTTTACTACAAACTCATAAATTCTGCATGAATTTTCTTTTCCACTCGTCTGAAAGAAGACGTCACCAAAATCTCTAAATGAATCAGTGAATCTAAAACCATGTTTTCTTCCTGTAGTGAGTCAGTTTAAAGTCAGTGAAATGGAGAATGAAGGAGAGTTATATTATATTACAGAGGTAGTATGAAGAACACATGATGGAGAAAAACATTTATTGAACAGTGTCTCTGTACAGTTCTGTGATTGGTCCTTAAAACCTGTAATTTACTTTATATAATGCTTTAATCTACATGCAACAAAAGAAACATTCACAAATATACGAGGACATCAAATATATGAAGGACAGAACCTCCCAAAAATAAATCAATACATAAATGACTCGATAAATAAATAAGTATGTCATTAAATGTAGCAAAAATATTAAAAATAAATGTAGCCATTAATTAATTGATCAAATGTGACATAAATTGACCTTTCTGTTTTATTATCTTTGTATTAATTCCCTTATTTATTTACTCTCTCTGTTTTTCCTTTTTATTTATTTATGTATTTAATTTTTATTAATTTTTGAATTAATTAATTAATTAATTTTTGCATTTATTTATTTTTAAACGTATGTATTTATTTATTCTATATTTATTTTTCAATGTATGTTTTTATTTATTCCTGTTTAATTCCTTTATATTTATTTACGTATTTATTTTTCTTAATTTTTTAATTTTTAATTTATTTATTTGTTTATTTTCCATTTTAAAAAAAAATATATATATTTATTTAACTCAACGTGTGTCTCTGACCCCATGATGACACACTTATTTGCATAACGAGACATAAATGCATAAAGAAAAGTATACAGAAATAAATAAGTTTGGAAAAATAAATAAGGGGTGAAATGCAAAGAGAAAATCCTGCTGAAATAAATAATTAAAAAATGCATATATACATAAATAAATTAATTAATTTAAAAATAAAATAATGCATAAATAAATAAATAATGAAAAAATGCATAAATACATTTAAAAATTAATAAAACATAAGTAAGTAAAAGGGAAAATCAAACAGGAGAGTAAATAAATAAGGGAATTAATACAAAGATAAATAAATAAATATAGAAGCATATTAAAACAGAAATATCAATTTATGTCACATTTTATCAATGAATTAATGGATACATTTATTTTTTATATTATTTTTGCTACATTTAATGCCACATTTATTTATTTATGGAGTCATTTATTTATTGATTGATTTATTTATTGATTTTGCCAGGTTCCGTCCTCCATATAGTAGAGTTAATGCTGTGCTCCAGGTCAACCACCAGGGGGCAGAGTAGAGCTGTACAATAATCCATCAAATGTAGAACTCTTGGTCTTCTTCTTCGTCCTCCTCGTCTTCCTCTTCTACTGGAGCGCTGATGATGCTGCAGCTGTCTGATTGGTTGATGGAGACGTCGCTGAGGGACGGAGCAGCGTTAGAGTTCGCGCCGTGGATACGAGACCCCCCTGACAGGGTGGATGCAGAGCTGATGGTTCTGAAGCTGTTTGGAGTCCGGCCCAGCGTCGCCGCCCTGTAGGCCTTCTCTGGG
Organism: Sebastes umbrosus; assembly: GCF_015220745.1. NCBI lineage: Eukaryota > Metazoa > Chordata > Actinopteri > Perciformes > Sebastidae > Sebastes > Sebastes umbrosus. The sequence continues at coordinate 691,611 of NC_051281.1, forward strand.
ACGCCAGGAGACAGGGACGGACCGATGTCTTCAGGTGGCGCCGATAGCGGCCGAGGAGTCTGTGGCAGGCTGGACCTGATGTAGGCAGACACCACCGTGAGGTCCACGCCGCCGCCCTGATCCACAGTGTCCCCCGTGTCCACGTCCGTCTCCTCCGCCCCGATCAGAGCGTCCAGGTTGAGCCGGAAGGGCGGAACGAGGGAGGAGCTCCGGGTGAGGGAGTGGCTCCGGTGATGGAGGCCGGGAGAGGAGCAGGTGGAGCTGGCCGAGCCCAGGTTGGGGAGAGAGAAGAGAGAGCCGGACCGGGGGCCCCTCCATGGGTCCGACTCGTCCGGCTCCTCCGGCTCCTCGCAGGCCAGAGGCTGACAGCTGTGGGAGCTGTGGGACGTCTGGTGGACTCTGAGACGGGATGGGACCCGATGGTGGTGGCGGCGGTTCCGGTAGGAGGCGGCGCTGCGGGTGAAGGTGGATGAGCCGAGGCGGACTCAGGGACCGAGGAGGAGATGTAGCAGGGACCGTGTTGGTGCTGGAAGTGAGCACCTTGGACCTGAAACCAACCAGAACATATTCTGTAATATACACTGTAGACTGCGTATTCAACTTTATTCACATCAGACCAGTTTTACTAGAACTACAGATTCAACACTAAATGGCAAAAAAAGGTCTGAAAATGTAAAAAAAAAAAAAAGTGTTCGAAAAAAAGTAAAAAAAAAAAAAAAAAGTTTGATAAAAAAGTCTGAAAATGTAAAAAAAAAATGTCAGAAAAAAGTTTTTAAAAAAAAATCAAAAAAGGTCTGAAAATGTCAAAAAGGTGTTCGAAACAAAGTTAAAAAAAAAAGTCTCCAAAAAATGTCAGAAAAAAAGTGTTGGAAGAAAAGGCTGCAAACAAGCGACACAGCGAAGTGAAGGAGGAAGAGGGAACGGGGAAAAACCCCACAGGCCTCCTGGTCTCAGCCGGACCACTTTATGAACCAAACCAGCAGCTGGAGAACCCATCAGAGCCTCGTGAGCATCACACCTCCATTTATGGACCAGAACACAGAGAGAAGCTGCTTCACCGCAGATCTACAGTCAGATTATCATCCTCAGAGTCACCGGTCTGGAGGAGGATTCATTCCACCTCCGTCAGCTCAGTTGACCCTCTCTCGATAGTTACTCTCTCTGCTGATAGTTTCTCCATGTTTCTGTCCTCCTGTCTGCTCCGTCAGCTCAGTTTACCCTCTCTACATAGTTTACTCTCCATGCTGATAGTTTCTCCATGTTTCTGTCCACCTCTCCAACCAAACAAGAAGCAGTAAGTTTCCACTCAGCAGCCTCCAGGCGGTCACGTCCAGGAGGGGACGGCGGGGGACGGAGGAGGACGGAGGAGGACAGAGGGGAGTTTTTTACACATTTCCACATGTTCAGGTTCAAAAACAATAAATATCATAGAAGCAGAAGTTTCCTGAGAACGAGAGCTGAGCTGAGATTTACAGACTGAAGTCAGAGCAGGAAACAACCGATGTCTGTATCTCTGACAGTAATAAAGCTAAATATACTGGAGATACAGTACAGAGAACTTCACATGGATTACACCAAATTCATCATTTAAGAGGGAGTGTATCCTCCGTCTTGGATGACAGTGACCAGAGAGTCTCTATTATAGTATAGCGTGCAGCTAGTTAAGCAAACAGCTCGTTAAGGACACAGCTCGTTAAGGACACAGTTCATAAAGGATACAGTTCGTTAAGGAGACACCTGTTTGTCTCGTTAAGAGGACGCTCTGCTGATTGTGCTGCGTGATGTTTCTGAGGTTGTAGTGCAGCGGGTAGAGCAGCGGGTAGAGCAGCGGGTAGAGCGTGTACGACGGGGAGATGTGAGAGCTCACATTGTCTCTTTATATCCTCTTATCTGTTTTCTTTGTGTAAAGTGTTTGTAACTATTAACACTTTCTCCAGCTCAGACGAGTAGCTCGCCTGCACAAGCAGAAATGTTTTAAATAGTCAGGTTTTAGTGAAGATGTTTGGGAAGTAGTGAGCATATACGACTCTTTCTTTTTGGATTCTCCGTTCACCGTGGAGGAACGAGAGAACAACTGGAAGTTTTCTTCAAGAATTCCAGTTTAACACGGGGTGAGTAGTTGATATATAAATGGTCATTTTGTGGGTGAAGTATTCCTTTAATAACCACGCTCTGTTTCTGTTCTTCTCCAACACCGTCTCACGGCAGTTTGTGAAATAATCACGAGATCTAATCTATTTTATTCGTGCACATAGACACGGATTTCCCTTCTTTTGTGACGCTCAGCACGACTTTCAATAACGTATTTTTAGTGCGTTTTCCTACGAATGTGCAGAAACACGTGACGCATGGGTCAATTTCCGCTCCAGTCTTTTCAAATAAAACTACTTGTTTAAGGCTTTGGAAAGATCGCAGTTTGGGTTAAAATACCAAACAAAAGCTGTCGTAACCTAAACCTGCAACATGGACAGCATCTGCTGCTAGGTAACACTTTGGATGCAAAATATTCACAGGCCCGTAGTTCACATTTTGGTGTAGTTTATTTGTCACGTCCCGGTGTGTAAGGTGTGTAGGGTGGTAAAGATGTGTAAGGGTGGTTAAAGGTGTGTAAAGGTGTGTAAAGGTTGTAAAGGGGTGTAAGGGCTGTGTAAAGGTTGTAAAGGTGTAAAGGGGTGTAAAGGTGTAAAGGTGTGTAAAGGTGTGTAAAGGGGTGTAAATGTGTGTAATAGTGTGTAAAGGTGTGTAAAGGTGTAAAGGGGTGTAAAGGGGTGTAAAGGTGTAAAGGGGTGTAAATGTGTGTAAAGGTGTGTAAAGGTGTAAAGGGGTGTAAAGGTGTGTAAAGGTGTGTAAAGGTGTAAAGGGTGTAAAGGGGGTGTAAAGGGTGGTGTAAAGTGTGTGTAAAGGGGTGTAAATGGTGTGATAAAGGGTGTAAAGGGGTGTAAAGGTGTGTAAAGGGGTGTAAAGGGGTGTAAAGGGGTGTAAAGGTGTGTAAAGGTGTAAAGGGGTGTTTGGTGTGTAAAGGTGTAAGGGTGGTTGGTGTGTAAAGGTGTGTAAAGGGGTGTAAAGGTGTGTAAAGGTGTGTAAGGTGTAAAGGGGTGTAAAGGGGTGTAAAGGGTGTAAAGGGGTGTAAAGGTGTGTAAAGGGGTTGTAATAGGTTGTGTAAATAGTGTAAAGGTGTGTAAAGGTGTAAGTGGTGTTTGGTGTGTAAAGGTGTAAAGGTGTTGGTAAAGGTGTGTAAAGGTGTGTAAAGGTGTAAAGGGGTAAAGGGGTGTAAAGGGGTGTAAAGGTGTGTAAAGGGTGTAAAGGTGTGTAAATGGGGTGTAAAGGCGTGTAAAAGTGTAAAGGTGCTGTAAAGGTGTAAAGGTGTGTAAAGGTGTGTAAAGGTGGTAAAGGTTGTAAAGGTGTGTAAAGGTGTGTAAAGGGTAAAGGTGTGTAAAGGGGTGTAAGGTGTGCTAAAGGTGTGTAAAGGGGTGTGTAAACGTGTGTAAAGGTGTAAAGGTGTGTAAAGGTGTGTAAAGGTGTGTAAAGGTGTAAAGGTGTGTAACGGCGGTGTAAAGGTGTGTAAAGGTGTTGTAAAGGTGGTAAAGGGGTGCTAACGTGTGTAAAGGTGTAAAGGTGTGTAAAGGTGTAGTAAAGGTGCGTAACGGTGTGTACAGGTGTCTAAAAGGTCTTTAGACTGTGGTTTACACAAAGATTGATTCTATCTAAGATGAAACGATTATTCGCCAGAAAATGAATCTCCAACTATTTGATAATTGATTAATTGTTTCAGTCATTTCTCAAGTAAAGAAAAGCCAACCATTCCCCTCCTTCTAGCTGCTAGAATGTGAGGATGTGCTGCTGTCATCGTGATATACAGTATGATAGTTAACTGAATGTTGTGTTTTACCCCCGGAGATATGACGCGTGACCCAGCCTCCTTGTTGTAAAGCAGTTCCAGCGTCGTGGTTCAGAGGAGCTGATGACTGGAGGCCAGGTGGCTGTTCAGCATCCTGAATTCGCTCCTTTGTCATGACAGATGAGCTTATTGTTCCCAATCCCAGTAATGGACCGCGGCCTAATCGGCTTCAACTCTCACAACTACTAATCTGCCACCGCCTGGACCAACTGACCCCCCCCCACCCCGAAACTGATCACCTCCTCACAAGGACCTTTTTACAGTCTGGATGATTTTTTTCGGACATTTTTTTTTTTTTTACTTTTTTATTATCGTTATTATCGCGTTAACTTTGACAGCCCTAGTTTTATATAGTGTGCTCTATTTATTTACCAACTGTTTTATTCAACGTATCCTTATACAAAGATACAAAGATACAAAGATACGTATGAAACGAAGTTATTCCTCATTTTTTCGTGCGTTTTCCTACAAATGTTCAGCAAACGCACGTAGCAATTCCGCTCCAGTCTTTTCAAAATAAACTTCCGTCTTCAACAGGAAAGAACTTGATGGTGAAAGATGGTGTTTTGGGTTAAAATGAGTACAAGAAGTTTACGTGACAAATAAATCAACGTTGACTTCTGGTTTCACACGGGAACCCATACGGCGGTCTCCTGGTGAAAGTCTGGTGTCCACCCCGACCTCCTCCCTACGCTGCGTCTGTCTCTCTTATACTTCCTATACAGAATGATCGGTGGGATACCTGTACATGTACAGATTATAGTGCTATTATAGATATGTTTACTCTTAGTATGTAGCTCTGAACGGTGGATGAGAACAGCCCTGCTTTGTTTGAGTGTCCTTTGAAAAAGTAGAAGACGTAGTTGATAAAAACAAACCTGACACCGACAGGAAGTGGTCTTCACCTGCAGCAGGATCTTGTCCGTCGTAGTCCTCCGTCTGCCAGCGGACCTCGCTGATAGGGCTGCAGGGCCGCGGCAGCAGAGGCACCAAGCGTCCAGACGGTCTCGCACCCTGACCTCCATCACCGCCGACTCCAGCGCCGCGGGTACTCTGCACGCGCCGGCAGCCTCTTGAAGGACAGCTGGACTTCCATGTCCAGGGATTGGAGTACAACCACGAAGAAGCAGAAGTCCTCCTTCTTCTGGCGGCCCACGCAGGGCGCTGCAGCAGCAGCTGTAAGATGACGCACCATGTCCACGATAGGTTCTCGCTGTCGTCAAGATGAAACCGTAATAAACCGCACGATTTCCTTCCCCGTAGTGGACCCTGCCGCACGGCCCAGAGCGGCGTGCACGGCAGACAGGGTGAAGAAGTACCTGATCTTGCACGACGTCCAGCGGCAACATTCCGGCGGGCCCCATTTGGCTGACCTGCTCGCTGTGTCGGTCGGTAGCGCCACGGCGCCTCTGCATGGCGCGGTTGCAGCCATCAGTATCTGCTACCTCGCCGCCATACGCCTCCTGGATGAAGACGATGGACCGCCAGTGCCGGCTGGAAGGCGGCGGACCGGGGCTTTGCCGTTGTGATGGTGCTTGTGCCGGGAGACCGGAGGCCCGCTCTGAGATCCGGAAGAGCTGCAGCTTCCGGGTGGACCCATGCCAGGACGGCGTCCGCTGGCACGCTGCAGGAACTTTCCCTGTCGGGGTCGTGCGATGAGGTGGACACAGACGAGGAAGGATCCTGGAACTCGCACATGGATAACTCGCCTCCACGTACAACAGCGTCAAGACGAGACGAGAGAGGGTTAAGAGAAGAAGAAGAGAAAATGACAAAAACAAATTATAATCAGCTTGTTGACAAATGTTGTAAATTTTTTTCGGACATGTTATTCAGATTTTTTTTTTTTTTTTTTTTTTTTTTTACTTTTTTCGGACATTTTTTGTGGAAATATATTTTGGACATTTTCAGACTTTTTCTAACCCTTTTTTTCAGATTTTTTGGGACTTTTTTTTTAGAAAAAAAATGTTCAGACATTTTTTCGGACATTTTTTTATTTCGGACCGTTTCTCAGACTTTTTGGACATTTTCAGACTGTTCAAACACTTTTTTTCATACATTTTATTTTTACTTTTTTTCAAACACTTTTTTTGGAATTTTTTTTCTAACATTTTTTTCTAGACATTCTTTCGGGTATTTTTATTTCAGACATTCTCAGGCTTTTTTCAAACTTTTTTTTCCTTTTTCTTTTTTTTCTTTTTTCTCGAACACTTTCGACTTTTTTTTTTTTACTTTTTTCTAAATTTATTTTTGGACATTTTCAGACTTTCTTTCAAACACTTTTTTTTTTCCGACATTTTTTTCTAGTCTCCCATCCCTTCTCTCTCTCACATCTGACTCCCAGCCTTCTCCATTTCACTCCTCCACTCTCACTCCGTCTCTCTGTGGTTTACCATCAGACCCATGTGGAAGCGGAGCTCCCCCTATGGAGGCTCATTAGTGCCATTAGGAGGTCGTTACTGAAGCCCGGAGGAATGTTCCAGACCTCAGCGGTAGCCTCGCCGTGATCTCTGACCTGAACAACTCAGCAGCCGGGCTCAGGTACCACAACAATACGCACCGGCATATCCAGCCATGTTACATGTGTCGTATCTCCTCATCTCCACGCTCTCTCTCGTGTTTCCTACGCTCTTTATCCGACCTCTCGGGGGACTCGTCCCATTTCGTGGGTTTGGGAAAGGACACTCCGTCTTCATGTCCATGGCACGGCCGCCCGGTCGGCCGCTGCCAGAATCCCTCCGTGAAAGACAGAGAGCCAAATACAGGGACAGACTCGGTCTCACGAAGTCCCGCTGGCCTTTTACTAAAGGACACTTTCCTGCCTCGACCACAGAGGCGACATTTTCTACATGTTGAGATCAGGTTACGAGGAAACGTTGAGGTGTAACGACAGTCAGCTCAGGCGTCCCAGACTGAAACACAACACAGAGTTTAAACTAAGTTTGATGTGCATAACGTGAATATTTATTATTTTTGGGTGTAAATGAATCTCTAAAAAGTTGTTTCTACATTAAGTTTCATTCTTTGACTCGGTTTAAAGGTTTAGAAGGATGAAAACATGCTCAGACTAGAGGAGCACTCTGAGGAGCGTAGACCTCCACCAAGGCCGGTTCCATGAGGGAGAAAATAATGCATGTATCCGTGCCGTGCTTCTGATCTGCTCCACAATTTGCTGGGTTCTTCTTCGGCCCATGATACACCCTTCCTCCAAGTTCATGGAAAATCGGGCCTGTAGATATTCAGAATTCTGCTGACAACATTTTTCAACATTTATTTGGACATTAATCTGACTTTTTCAGATTTTTTTTTTTTTACATTTTTCGAACATATTTCTGACTTTTTTTCAGACTTTTTTTTAAAACATTTTCGGACATTTACAGACTTTTTTTTTCAGAACCTTTTTTTTTTTTTTTTTTTTAACTTTTTTTTACTTTATTTCAGACATTTTCAGGCTTTTTTTTGGAACACTTTTTTTCAGACATTTTTTAAAAAACCTTTTTTTCACAAAATTTTTTTCAGACTTTTTTTTAACCACTTTTTTTTCAGCACCTTTTTTTCAAAAAAAATTGGACATTAATCTGACTTTTTCAGATTTTTTTTTGGCACATTTTTCGAACATATTTCTGACTTTATTTTCAACACTTTTTATAAAAACTTTGTTTCTGACATTTTTGGGACATTTTGTCAGACTTTATTTCGGACATTTATAGGCTTTTTTCGAAACACTTTTTTTCAGACATTTTTTAAAAACTTTTTTCACAAATGTTTTTCAGACTTTTTTTTTTTATTTTTTCTAGGACTTTTTTTCAGACCTTTTTTTTTACACTTTTTTTTAGAATTACTTTTTTTGCACTTTTTTCAGAACTTTTTTTTTCAGAACATTTTTCAAACAATTTTCACTTTATTTCAGACCGGTTTGGTTTCCGTCACGTCTTTCCGTTTGTTACCGGATTCGATGTCTCTCCACCGTTAGGTATAACAAAGTGTCCTCATGTGGCTGAACGAGATAAAGAAGATCCACTGCAGGTTTAGGCTGGATGCCAGGGAAACAAACGTCCTGACGCACACACACACGCACACGCCACACACACACACACACACACACACACACACACAACACACACACCACACACACACTCACACTGTTAATGACGGCCCTGATCCCATTAGAGCCGCTGTGTGCCTCTCTGACTTGTAACCGGCATCGAGACACCAAAACAGGGATGCTCGGGATCTGGAGGGTATTACTGTAAGGCACATCGGACACTCGGACACTAACTCTCTCAGGTGTATCCGTTCACAGGGTCACAACATGAGATGAGATCAACAGCAACACAAACTGTTGGACCTCTGAATCATTAGAACTAATAATCGAACAATTAAAGCTGAGATAAGGAGATCAATAATGAGATTTGGTTTGAAACATGCTTCATCTCTATCACTTTTCAACCCTTGTCTCCTACATAAAGACGTTCTCCGCCACAACCTAAACTGCATTCTCAGTACGTTTTTTTGAGGAAACGGATTTTCCTCAAATGTAATTTTTCGGACATTTTACAGACATTAATCTGCCGTTTTAGTTTTTTTGGGACATTTTTCGAACAAATTTCAGACTTTTTTTTCTGACATTTTTTAGGAAAAACAATCTGACATTTTCAGATTTTTTTCCCCGACATTTTTTTTCATACTTCTTTCGGACATTTGTTCAAGCATTTTTTTCAGACTTTTTTCAGACTTTTGTTTTTGGAAATTTTTCAGACTTTTTTGGCTTTTTTCAGAATTTTTACGGACATTTATTCGAAAAATGTCATGTACAAACTGACTTCGGATTTCCATTTTCTATCTATTTACATTGTTATTGATCTTATTTGTATATCTAAGTTTTACTTTATCATATTTCATTCTCATAATAAAACTACTCCAATTGGAGTCAAAATTATAAATTTAGTTTTTTTCTTATGATGTTCTACTGTGCACAATGGTATAATGTGATGATGCACAATGGTATTAATGTGATGATGCACAGGGTAAATGTCATGGCCAAAGGCTCCATTGTGTGCCCATAGTCTCCTTGTAGGGATACTTCAGGAGTATTTTAGAGCCAGATTCCCTTTTAAGAGGTAGAAAACCCATTTGGCACATTTTGGTATCCAAGTGTGCCCCAGATGGAGAGTCCTCCTGGTCCTATCCTGACTAAAACCTATTGCTAGAATCTATGTGCTTTGTGAACTTTGTGAACAGATGAAGGCTGAATCGTTCCTCATCAGTAATGAGAAGAATCCATTAGAGGGAAGGGATGAAGAGGTTTGGAGTAAATCTGTGGAGGATGAGCATCTCTAAGCTTTTAATCTACTCCGTCCTTCAAGCTGACGCTCTGACTCGACTGACTACGTGCACACGCTCGTGCATGTGTCAACTACACACACAATCAGTGTGCACATTTATTAGAGAGGCGTGTCTTCTCTCTTTCTCAGACTTTTACCTTCGCTCTGTGTTTCAGTTGTTGAACGGAAACCAGATGCTGGCAGCAGCCAGACGCACGACGATGATGGACGTGAGCTAAAATAACACGCCTGCTAGAGGCCCCCGAACATATGAGAGTGTTAGCAGCCAAAACTCTACTAGCTCTCTCTGTGTGTGTATATACTAAATATATACTATATATATATATATATATAGTAGTGCAGTCACTGCTCCAGCTCGGCTCTCAGTGGAAGTGAAAACAACTGGAGGAGGAATTTATAGACGGGGCGTCTTCATGTCATCTGGTAAAAACACTCATACGTCTGTTTTTGTAAAATGTAAAGTCTGTACCTAATATTAAGTTCTGTTAGTTCAGTGAAACATTTTCATTATTAAACATGTCAAACACAGAAGTTTTGTAGGTTCAGTGAGTTTTTGGAGCTTCTCTCTGAAAAAACAACGCCATGAGAGCCGTGAGAGTCAACCAGAACACTGACGACGTTGACATGCACAAAATATCCCGGTTTTTTTACTTTTATTCCTAAAAAGACAATATTCCTACTAAGCTGTTTACATGGCTAATGAAAATGAATATTTCTACTAAATTTCTGTTGGACATGCAGCCGTTAATACTCTGATAACGTAACTGTACGTAACGTAAGGTAACGTATAACGCAGCCTCCCTCTTCATTCCTTCAACCGCCTTCTAGAAAAGATCAATGTTGTGATATTTATCAAAAAACATGTTGATAACCAGGTCCTTTCATAATGTTTAAATGCAGGTAGGTTTAAAAGTTTAAAACTAAGGGTTTCTATCCTACACCCGGCGCAAAGCGGTGCAAAAAGCTGCATAAATTAGCACTGCAAAAAAAGTAGAGAAAAAGCGCGGTGCAAGAAAGCATTATCCCGATATCTGAATAAGCCTATCTTACACCCAGCGCATAGCGGCGCAAAAAAGCTGCATAAAAAGTGCAGCACAAAAGGCGCGGCGCAAAAAAGGCATTATTCAGGTAGTAAGATGTGTCTGCCGTGACCACCGTGACCAGAGAGATCACGGTGGCCACATGCCTCTGTGGCGTCTCCTCCATCATCCCTATGTGTGTTGTGCGTGAGTGTAGACTGTCGGCGACTCAACGTTTGCGGGCCCTCTCCCCCTAAACGGCGGCGTTTTGAGGCTGATGGACCGAGGGTCCACCGGCCAATCGGCCTTTTTAAATAGCGATGCGCCCGCTGCAGGAACACCTGACTTTTAAAGGTAACGGGAGACGACACTCTGATTGGTTTAATTCGACCAAAACACACCTGTGATTAATTAAGAGACTAAATAGAACCCCTTTACCTCTTGCACCGCTACATTGTGCCCAGATTATGCGCCGCTTAATGAGCAGTGGTGGAGTTGGACACGCCCTAAATGCACTTTGGACCAGGCGCTATAGATGGTTAAAAGGAGCCCTCAGACCCGTGAAAACCTCCAACTCCCAGCTCATCATCATGGTTTCATTTAACCAGTGAGCTGAAGTTCAGAACCAAAAACACATTTTACCTGTTCAGCTATTTACTACAGACGACACTCACTAACTCATTAAGATGAAGGCTGACAGATACACCGCCTCAATGAACTCGTTAACAAACAGCTGACTGCAGCGTCTTCAGATCAAAACCTCGTTCTGGAGGACACACATTTGGTAACACTTAACAGGCTGCTTCATGGCAGAGCCTCATACGCTACGCTACGTACACTCAGCTGGGCTCTTATGGGTGGTCTGGATCCCTCAGGTGCTGAAAGATGTCTTGGCTGACATCACTGAGAGCGGTTCGCCGTGTAAGAGGAGACTCAGCAGCGTCCTTCTAAACAGAGACGAGCTCGTCATCTTCCTCAGAAGTGAACGCCAGTCTCAGATCTCACTTCAACCAATAAGAACTCCTCTGTTCCACACAACAGAAATACAGCGTGAGGTCGACTAAAGCTGATATTTGAGATTAAAAAATACATTTAAGTACTTATTTTTTCTTAGTTTACATATTTCTTTTGCTGTAGTTTACATACTATTTTGCTTAGTTTATATACTTATTTTGCTTAGTTTACATATTCTTTTGTCTAGTTTTAAATACTTATTTTGCGTAGTTTACGTACATATTTTGCTTAGTTTTACATATTTCTTTTGTCTAGTTTACATACTTTTTTTGCTTAGTTTACATACTTATTCTAGTTTTAAATACTTATTTTTGCGTAGTTTAACGTACATATTTTGCTTAGTTTACATATTTCTTTTGTCTAGTTTACATACTTTTTTTGCTTAGTTTACAATACTTATTTTAGTTTACATACTTATTTTTAGTTTATGTACTTATTTTGCTTATATATTTGCTCTTGCCAAAGGACTATACACAACCAGAAACACCACACTCTTAACACGTTAATTTTGATGTTGGTTCATGACCTGTTTCAAGTCTTTTTGAATAATCGAGATGCTGCACAACAGTGAAGAGAATTTACCCTAAAGTCTAGTACCCTAAGAAGTAGTTTGTATTTTAATACCTCTAGCAGCGGTGCTGGCTTTTTGGACCTTTTTCTACAGCAGTGTAACCCTCGGTCAGACTGACTTAGTGGTTTTAACATTGATATGAGTGTGTCTACGGGGGGCTTATGGCTGGCTGACCTGAGGTCAAAGGTCAGGGTTCAAGACCACCTGTATAAACAGGAGCACTCTCTCTACCAGAACCTAAATATATACGTCTGAGGAGGCAGGAGACGAGGGCTGCATGGCACTTTACAACACAACTCCTCAGCGCTGAACACTTCTGGTCACAGCCTCCTTCTATATTTAAAGTTCTGGTGTTTTTATGACAAAAGTGCACGTTAGTTCCAGAGACAATAGAGGGCAGAAGTTCATCAGATACAGGAGAGACAACAGAACCTCTGCTGGATCACTGTGTGTGTTCAGCATGTGGTCCTTTACTTCCTGACATGCGGGTGTGGTTCTGGGTGGATAACGCAGCTTCCTGTCGACTCAGATTAATGAGCTAATATGGATATAATCCTCCCATTGTGCAGCGAGGCCTGGGGAGAGGTCACGACCTCTGCAAACACACATCTCCACAATCACACATCATAGTTGAAGCACTATTAACGGACGGTGTGTAGCATTCAGGGGATCTACTGGCAGAAATGTAATATAATATTAATAACTATGTTTTCTTTAGTGTATAATCACCGGGAAATAAGTAAGTACTTATTTTGCTTAGTTTACGTATTTTGCCTTAGTTACATACTTATTTGTTGTTTTGTTTGGTATGTTATCTCAGGTGTCATAAGTATTATCTGTAACTAGTTATTTCTTGTATTTTGTGTGGTATTTTAATGTGTTTGTAACGTGCTTGATGTGGACCCCAGGAAGATTTGCCGGTTGCTATGGCAACAACTAATGGGGATCCTTAATGACATCAGTAATAAATGCCGTGAGTGTGTTTCTTTAGTCGGTGTGCATCAGAGAGATAAAGTCCTGTCTGGAGAGGCTTTATTAGTTTACTTACTGCTGGTTGAGGACAGGGGACTGTAATCAGACCTGCAGAGGACGACAGGGACAGAGACAGGACAGAGAGGACATGAAACAGAGAGGAAACAGCAGTTTATATTACAGTATGAAGAACATTCAACATGAATTTACAGGACGACTCGCCTGTTTCACATAAAGTGCTGACAGCAGGAGGAGAGGAGACTGAGAGGTCACCGTGGTTTCTATCTGAAGGGATGAAACACGGGAACAAGTACTACTACTGAGCTCAAATACAATATCCAGGTACTTTACCCGAGTTTCTCTATTTTAATCTACTTATACTCGTAGTTTGTTGGTACGATACGATAGCCAATAGAGAACCAAGCTGACTGAAGAAGGAAGGACGACCACCGCCGTCATGGTGGCCGCGGCTAATGCATTTATTTAATTTAATTTTTATTTATTCATTTTGCATTTATTTTTTTATTTATTTTATAATTATTTTTAATGTATCTGTTTATTATTTATTTATCTTTGTATTAATTTCTCTTATAAATTTACTCTTAATTTTCCCTTTTATTTATTTATGTATTTTTTTTTTATTAAATTTTAAATGTATTTATTATTTTTGCATTATTTTTTTATTTATTTAAATATTTTTCGCATTTATTTATGTTTTTTTTATTTTATATTTATTTTAAATGTATGTGTTTTTTTTATTTATCTTTGTATTAATTCCCTTATTTATTTACTCTTCTGCATAATTGTCCCTTTAATTTATTTTGCATTTATTTTTAAAATGTATTTATTTTTGCATTTATTTTTTATTTCTTATTTATTTTTAATGTATGTATTAAAAAAATATGTGATCCAGTAACCTTTTAATTTTAGGGGTCACTGGAATAAGATCTTTTGGACGAAGAACAGGAGTAGGAACTAAACTGTTAAATTTAACACAATATGTCATTATGTGTGGGCTCTCTCACATTTTACACATCTGGTAACATCTGTGGACCAGCCTTAAACTAACCACGGTTTATTGATGTAACTCTCTGCAAGAAAGCAAATGAGCGAATTTCTAAAAACATTCTTTGAGTAAAAGGATCGTCCTCGTCCCCCACACAGAACCTGTCCTCCAGAGAAGAGACGCGTCTAATCTAAAGCTCCCATCTCTGAACCGAGAGAGAACCAGAATTAGATTTCCTCTAATCTGATTATCAGCGGATTAGAGAACAAATTTAGTGTAATTACACAAATATCTGTGATTGTGAAACGGTCTGATCGAGCCTGCAGACGCTGTAGCTGCATCCTCCACATGGTGAAACCTCAGCTCACAACCTGAGATTATAGTCCCACGGGAGCTCAGCTGACAGCGGAGAGGACGTCGGTCCACCCTGTGACTCCGTCTCTAAACACTAATAAAGGCCTGCGGAGCTGCAGGACAGCAGGAAACAGAGCAGCGAGTCTGTTTCCTGCAGCAGGACGTCATCAATCTAACTAAAAGGAGCATTAGTGGAGCAGAGACCGGGGATGGATGGGGAGAAGGTGGAAATGTTAGGAGCGAAAGAAAAGACAATATAGATTATAAACGAGTGGACGGATCCTGCAGGAGGACACGGAGTGAAAACTGCTCAGAGAAAAACTGACAATGTGGAACAACCCGCCTTCAGCTGGAGGTCGTAGGTGTGGTGTTGTGTGTGTGTGTGTGCGTGGCGTTGCGTGCGTGCGTGCGTGCGGTGCGTGCGTGCGTGTGTGTGGTCTGATGGCTCCCTCGCTGGGTGTTTAGTATAATAGTGTTTCTGTATCTGGCAGGACTCAGTTAGCATCCCAGTCTGGCCACGCTGCCTCGCTTCATCTCCGTCCAAACACATTAAACGCAAAGAGAAGCGAAGACACTAAACATTAAATCAGTAAATCCTCAAACTGTGACTCACAGGAGCGTTTTAAAGCTGCCACCCTCCAACAGTTAAAGTGGAAACAGACAACTTTTCCCTCTTTAGTGATTCCAACTGGTATTACTGTTTTGTTGTTGGCAACGCTGTCGCCAAGACGACGTTTTCCTCAGAGCCGACTACAACACTCTGCATTTTGTTTTCCTGTTTCCTCTGCTAGTAACTGTAAAGAACTTCCATTGATATTCTTTAGTAACTGGGGATAGTTTACCGATAGATAAGCTATTCAGAAATGACTCCATAGGGGGCGCCACCAGTTCCAGACATGTGCCTGGGCCTGGCGCAAATTGGGGCCATAAATTATTAAATAAATGAATTCCCTTATTTATTTTCTCTTCCGTTTAATTTCCCCTCTTATTTA
This sequence comes from Sebastes umbrosus, assembly GCF_015220745.1. Taxonomy (NCBI): domain Eukaryota; kingdom Metazoa; phylum Chordata; class Actinopteri; order Perciformes; family Sebastidae; genus Sebastes; species Sebastes umbrosus. Next base: position 706,782 of record NC_051281.1, read on the forward strand.
TCTTTGTATTACATTTTTAATTAATTAATTCATTTTTTGCATTTATTTATTTAATAATTTTCTCTTTTATTTATTTATGTATTATTTTTTAGTAAATTCTAAATTGATTTATTTATTTTTGCATTATTTATTTATATTTTTTTATTTTTTTGTTTTATATTTATATTTTTAATGTATGCCTCTATTTATTTATCTTTGTATTAAGTCCCTTATTTATTTACTCTTCTGCTTAATTTTCCCTTTCATTTTTTATGTCTTTATTTCTATTCATATTTTTTATTTATTTATTTATTTTTGCATTTATTTCTATTTATTTATTTTTTATTTTTTATTTATTTTTAAATGTATGCCATTAAAAAAATATGTGATCCAAGTAACCTTTTAATTTTTAGGGGTCACTTGAATAAGACTGTATAATGTCCAACAATACCACCTATAACAGATCTGGGTCTGAGGTTACATGGACACTGTTAGACCAACATATAAGAAAATAAAGAGAGACATAAACCATTCTCTAGTTTTGCTGAAGTCTTTAAAAGGGTCAAGGGTCATGTATCTGCCTCTAAAACACACACTAACACACAGATCCTCACTACTACAACACATCCAGCTGTGACATCAAGCTGTGAAATCCAGCTGTGACATACCGCAGTAGAAACTGAAGCACATCTTTGTCTAATGGCTGAAAACAGAGGAAACAAAACATTAATTTACCTTCAATAAGCTCCAATGGTGTCTGTACTCTCATTAACAGCTGATTAACTAGAACAGGATTACACCTCCTCCATATGATCAGACATTACATCAGGTATTAGCACCAGCAATATCAGCATAAATAAATAATAATAAAAAAACAAATGTAGCTCTCCAACAGTAAGCTTTGCTGTCTAACGTCACATCACCTTGTTGATAAGAATGAATAAAAAAATTGTCACTTTTCCTAAAATATAAAGTACATTGCACTCTTTGCTGAGATGGGTCACACCAGACTCCATGTAAAAACATATCGATTTAAGGCTGTGTTGCCTGTCAGACCAGGTGAAGCTCTTAAAGCATCATGTCTCCCTTGTAACGTGTCCTCGCTTTAATTCGGGCTCATGAATACACTACATAAAGACATTTAACTTAATAAAAACATGTTTTAGTACATGTAGAATGAGAATCTATGTCCACAAAAAAGGTTTAATTACCTCGCCAGATATTATTATAATAGCCCTATATATTCTCCTGCTCGCTCATTAGAGTGTATGAATATTATATATATTATTATTATGTATTATATATTATATATATATATATATATATATATATTATTATATAGAGTATCTGTGCTTCTCTTCACCCTCCAGTCTCGGCTCCTGAATCCACGCAGTCATCTTCTGCTGAGGTTTTCTCATCTCATCTCATCTCAGAGGTTCTGCTCAGCAGCAGCTGGTCTCATTGTTTCAGGTTCTGAGGTCCAGAGGTCCAGGAGGCGTTTAAAGACCCGGTTTGGTTCGGTTCAGACCAGAGACCCGTTCTGGACCAGCAGAGAGTTTATAACTCTTGGAGCTGCAGTGAGCTGCTGCTGTCTGGATCTCTAGTTGGAGGCAACAGGCTGACCGTCTGTTATTATGGTCTGTTCTCTGTGCTGATGCCTTCAGGAGCCCGTCGGAAATCTGAAGACGAGAGAAGTAAATCAGAATGAGGGAGGTTGATTTTAATTTTTAAAATAAAAATACTCAAGACAAGTCAATAAATCATTTTTTAATAATGAGATAAATAAAAATGTTGCTTTGTAAATCCAAAAATTATGATATAGTTAGTGTTTTTTTTTCGTAATAATTATTGTAAGTAACATCAGGTGTACAGAAACAAACATATTATTTCCCAGCCAACCTCCCACCGCTGCCGATGCAAAAAGGATAAAGAACAAAAAAAACAAAGTTAAATTAAATGTTAAAGAAAATGTAATTGTAAATGAAAGAAATAAATTAAATAAAAACAACAATAATATATGCATTAAATTAAATTAAAGAAACAGAAAATCGATTTAAAAAACAAAGAACAAAAAACAAAGCTAATTCAAAAGTACAATTTAATAATAATAATAATAATAATAATAACTTTCATTAAATTAAAGAAAAAGTAAAAAAGATTTTAAAAAAATGAACATTTAACAAACACAGTGTATCTCGTAATTTTGAGAAAAGAATGTCACAATTTTACTTATCACATAATTACAATTAAAAATAGCTAACTTATTGACTTGCCTTGAGTATTATATTTTATTTTCAATTTGTTTTTAGTTTTACTTATTTTGAGGTATTTTTTTATTTTTGGCATTTTAAAATTACATAAAATTATTTTTTTAAAACATTTTCATTTTACTTTTTCTGTTTTTGGAATGGGCTCAAAGAGCTGAGACGGTTAACTGATGGAAATACTTATTTAATTATAAATAAAAAAAATGGGTGTTTGTCTGGTAATCTTCCTTTAACTGTGATAAAACGCTGTTGAACTCCACATGAAGTATCCATGAGCTGAGGCTGTTTTACATTTGACTTTGCTTTTTCCGAGCAGCACCTGAATGGCATCATCAGCAGTGTGCTGCTTTGGCTCCACCTACAGGCTGAATGGACGTCATGCAGCCTGTCTGTTATTACACCAGAATAAACAACAGACAAGATAATAAATAAGAGTTATGGATCATTTAAACTTAATAAATGAATGTAATCATCCTCATTTATAAATAAATATCATATTCATTATAGCAACCTTTGTTGGTTTATACATGATTTCAAATGATTTTTTCTCATCACTTAATTAAAAAAAATTACTCTAATAAAATTTAGTAGTTTATTTATGTAAATTTCTATATATAATTTTATATAAATTCCCTCCTTTTTACATTTATTCAGATAACGTTTTATTATTGTATTATATTATATATATGTAAGTTTCTTTAATGCGTGTTTTGCCAACCAAATGATCAAATCCATTATATATATGTAAAACAAAATATTTATCTTATTTTCTTGAGTTTTTTTAAGAAACAAAACACATTTTCCCATAATAATGTAAAGTATTTTATCTTTATTTTATTAAGGTGGCAGCAGCTGATTATCTGTAATAATATTACATTACAAAGCTCAATATCTGTAATAATATTACATTACAAAATTAGTATTATTATTATGATAATAATAATACTGTTAATAATATATATATTTTTTTATTATTTTATTTATTATTACTATTATTATTATCATTATTGTTATCGTCATTATTATTATTATTATTATCATTATTGTTATTCTCATTATTATTATTATTATATTATTGTGTGTTGTTGTCATTAATACTATAATTATCATTATTAATTATTATAATTATTGTTATTATTATAATTATCATTTGTATTATTGTGTATATTAATAATGAATAATAATAATAATAATAATAATAATACTGATAATAAATTTTTTTATTGTTTTTATTATTATTTTTACTATTACTACTACTATTATTGTTATTATAATTATCATTATTAATCATTATTATCATTATATTATTATTGTTATTATGATTATTATTATGATTATTATCTATTATTAGTTGTTATTATATTATTATTATTATTATTATTATTATTATTATTGGTTATTATTATTATTATTATTATTATTATTATTGTTATTATTATTATTATCTTTCCTTTTTAAAAATCTTTAAGCAAACATTTTTTTATCAAAAAACTTTGGCGACAACATCGTAACGTAGAACGTGATGACATCATCTCTCCGCGCCGCTCAGAGCACGTTGATGTTTTAATGAATTAGCTTGTTAGCAGCTAGCAGCTCTTCTTCATCATGTCTGTAACGGAGATGTTCAGCTACATTCAGGGCTTCCTGAGCGCCGACCAGGACGTCAGAGAGGTAACATGATAACATTATAACATTATAACATGATAACATGATAACATTATAACATTATAACATTATAACATTATAACATTATAACATGATAACATGATAACATGATAACATTATAACATTATAACATTATAACATTATAACATTATAACATGATAACATGATAACATGATAACATTATAACATTATAACATTATAACATTATAACATTATAACATTATAACATGATAACATTATAACATTATAACATGGTAACATGATAACATGATAACATTATAACATTATAACAGTAACAGTAACTCAGCTAGCAGCTAACAGTCTCTCTACAGGCTGACACACAGAATGGTGTGTTTCGTGAGAGGAGTCTGGTCTACAGGCCAGCAGCGCCTCTATCACTGATCCCCACAGCTCTCTGTCTACCGTTACTGCGTCCACGTTGATCAGAAAACACTATAGATGTCTCACTTTACCATAAATACTAAACACATTATCTCTCTGCTGTCTGGTACAGGTTGTTCCAGCGCGTTTAAAGCTGCGCTGAGATGTGTTGCCACCAAACTCCATTAAAAAAAAGGTCGAATTAACGCTGTCTGGCTTATCTAACACGCTGCAGCGCTGGTAGCACGTTTTCTTACCATTAAAGTATACTTGCTTTAATTCGGCATGCTTTTTTTGCCATTAAAATATATATAAAACTGATTTTCCCCCAGTTTTTTCCCATCAAAATACATTAAAATAATTAATTAGCAATAAAGAAGTCATTTAAAAGAATGCATTGACTTGATCTGGACTTCAGAAACAGGTTATTGCAGTTTGCACATACAAATAATTTGTGTTTTGTGTTTTGGTACATAAATGAAATAAAGTTGCGCTGAGATGTGTTGCACCAAACTCCATTTGAAAAACATGTGAAATTAACTTTGTCTTGCTTCTCTGACAACGTGCAGCTCTTGGAACATGTTTTCTTACCATTAACATACACATTTAGTTACTCGCTTTAATTCGGCACACCTTTACACGAACACTATGTATTAAATATCCTTCAAATATGTTTTTTTCCATTAAAATATGTATAAAATTGGATTTCTTCCCATTTTTTCATTAAAATACATTAAAATAAGTCAGTTGGCAATAAAGAATGCATTGACTTGATTTGGACTTCGGAAACAGGTTATTAAAATATGTATACAAACTGATTTTCCCCCAGTTTTTCCCATCAAAATACATTCAAATAATTCATATTAGCAATACAAAGTCATTTAAAATAATGCATTGACTTGATTTGAACTTACGAAAAACAGGTTTATTGCAGTTTGCACATACAATGAGTTTCTGTTGGTGTTTGGTGCATAATGTCAAAGACCCTTCTAGAGAAGGTGTCAATGATGCATCTAAAGTGGGTTATGTACATTATGTTTAGCCTGACAGGTGAGGGGAGTTGGGTTATGAATTTCTGTTAAAGGTGTTATATTGTATTAAGAATAAAACCTCTTGTTTGTTGCAGGATATCCGTATAAGTGGTCCAGACGTTGGAGCAGACGGCCAGAGCAATACTAACAGTTCTCAAAGTGTCCACCAGCCATCTGGATTTCAAAGAAAGTGAGTGTTTACACCAGTTTGGCTCTGTTTTCTACCGGTGCTAAATGATGTCTGCCTCTTATTATTAATTTAACTTTATTTTCCTTTCTCCCAACAGTTCCCAGTAAATGTTGCAAAGGCTCGTGAGTGTTCTGCACAGTCAGGACACAGCTTGGTGAACTCAAGACAAAGTTTCCTGTGGAGCAGTATTACAGGTAGGAGAAACCTTTGTCTCCATAGTTGCACCTGTGCGACCATTTAATAGTTAATTTATACTAAAAGTAATCTGCAGAATACACTCTTAATGCTTCTGTATGTTCAGATCACAAAGTGAAATAACTCCCTGGAAAGCAGAATTGAGTGGATGAAAGTGTTTCATCTCTCTTTCTCTGACTTCTTCAGGTTCCATGAACATGGCGGTTTGTCCTGCAGCGCTCTGGCGTTCCTATCGACCTTGTCGTCTACCTGGAGACGGAGACTTTGGTGGTTCGGGAGGAAGGGCCAAGATACTGGGCAGTAGGTTCCCGTTCATGTGTTACGCTGTGTTCACACCAAGAGAGAAGCAAATCTTGTTGTTGTAGTCTCAGATATGTCAGAAAAACCAAACGCGTCGTGTCTGGGTTCATAACGGTCACCCCGGCGGGAGCTATATTCACATCCAGGACATCACACTGACTGTACCTAGCATCACGTCTCTACTGCGGTATGAACCCAAAATAAACAGATTGAGCTGTGATTTAATATCAATAAACAGATCAAAATGATGCTGAAGTAACTACATAATGATGCTGATTAGTAAAAAGTCTGAATTCTATGCTCGTCAGGTCTGTTACCATGACGACAAGCAGACAAACTTTTAAAATGCTTGTTTTCTGAATGGAGTCTGGATGGATCAGTGCCAGGCTATGCAGTTATGATGCAAATTGAGTGTTTCCGCGCCTGGTGTGAATTTGCGTCTATTCGCCTCTTTTGCATTGACATTGTGTGTTTTAATCACGTTGCACGATAAGTTCTCTTGGCTCTCGGTGTGAACTCACGATTAGTGTATTAGAACTGTTACTGCAGAATGAGGCCTCACTCTTCTTCTTCTTCCTGCAGTTGAGGTGGTGCGAGAGAAAGGCTTTCACCTGGATGTGGAGGACTTACCTGGCAGGTGTGCTGATCATGGCTAGTGAACTGGTGAGTCTACTGTTGGTTGCCAGTTTATTAGGTACACCTAGCTAATGCAGGCCAACACAACAGACCTGTAATAAAGCCTTTCTCATGTTGAAGTGTTTTGGAGGATGTAGTTTGGTGAATAGAGAGGCGAAGTCCTAGTTGTAGTCATGTTACCTTCTCAACGTCCCATTTGAACTCTGAAATCTCTTAAACAAGTTGGCAAGTGAGTTGTTGACAGATTAAAGTTAAAGTCATGAAGGTGTTTAAGCCTCTAACGTCTGTATGTGCATCATTAAAAATGCTTTGTCTTCCTCCAGTCGCGGTTGGCGGTGAACAGCGTCACGGCGGGCGACTACACGCGGGCCGCTCCGCATCTCCAACTTCATCAACGAGCTGGACTCGGGCTTCCGTCTGCTCAACCTGAAGAACGGACCCGCTGAGGAAGCGCTACGACGGCCTCAAGTACGACGTGAAGAAGATCGAGGAGGTGGTGTACGACCTGTCCATCCGCGGGCTCGCCAAGGACGCCGAGAAGGCCGGCGACGACAAGTAGAGCTTTCGGAGGAGGCTGCTGCTGCTGCACCTTTAACCCGTCCTCAGAGACGTACCTGAGGCTGCGACCATCTGTCAGGACGGAGACAGAGACATTTGACTCCCTCGTTCACGATCGAAGGTTCAGTTTGATGCTGTTATTATTTTTTTTTTAAATCTTCATCTTATTAATCTGTTATTGTTTCACTGAGTCGACTTATTAGATGTTTAATTGATCGCAGAAGACGGGCGGAGTGTTCCGGCCACGCAGAGCGGATTCTTTTGTGTTTACTTGCAAAAAAAAAGAAAGAAAATGTTTGTTGTTGTTCACCAGATGAGTTTTATTTCTTCAATGGTTGAATCCAAACGGATCCAGGAGCATCATCTAGAATCCAAAATACATTTTACATCATTCTTTAACCAGATGTTCATAAAGAAGCTCCCAACCTGCAGAAACCTGTTGTCGTTCTATAAAAGAGGCTCCAGGAGCGGTTCGAGCCAAAGAAATGACAAAGATGCACTTCACCTGATATAAAGTGACTCTGTGATTAGTGAGGAACTCTAAAGCTGCGTTCACACAAAAAGAGAAGCAAATGTTCAACCCGGCGGCAGCGAGCTGTATTCACATGCAGCGAGCTGTAATTCACATCCAGCGAGCTGTATTCACATACGGCGAGCTGTATTCACACCCAGCGTCATCACACTGACTGTATCTAGCAGCCACACGTCTCTACTGCAGTATGAACCCAAAATAAACAGATTGTGCTGTGATTTAATATCAATAAACGGATCAAAATGATGCCGAAGTAACTACATAATGATGCTGATTAGTGCCAGGCTATGCAGCTGCTCCATCAACACTCAACATGACGTCATCTAGGCCGAAATACTGCAGCGACCTTGACGCAAATTTTACATGTTTGCGTCGTCCGGTTTAAGTTCACGTCTATTCGCCTCTTTGCATTGACTACTTATGTAATCTCGCCGTTGGAATAGTTTGCTTCTCTCTTGGTGTGAACGCACCGTAACAGAACAGTGCCAATGATTATGTTTGTTGAGACATTTCAATATTTTGGTTGTCGGGTGTTTTTCTTTCTCTGGAGATCCATGATAGTCAGAATGTCATGATGTACAGTAGTGCATGTGATGTTTCCTCTTTAGTTTAGTTTCCACTTAACGAAATGACTGAAGGTTTGTTCCCCCCCCCATGCTTCTGTTTGCTTCTGTACTGTACTGTAGTGGTATGGAGTTACTTTAGTGTCTTTATTATGCACAACTTTACACACTGTAATCAAAAATGTTTTATAGTAAAGTAAAATACATTTGAGATTAAAATGTATTGATGGGAATCCAAAAGTTTTGTTGGCGAATCTCAAAATTGTCGTTGAATCTCAAAATTGTTGTCGCTGAATCCCCCAAAGTTTGTCGTTGAATTTGCAAACAAAAGTTTGTGATTCACATTAATACATTTTTAATCGCAAATTTATTTTCCTTGTAATAAAACATGTTTTGATTACAGTATAAAGTTTTGCTCTCAGACCTTCTGTTGGATAATAAAGACAGTAAAGTAACTCCGTCGTAGCGGAGCTGGGTGTATTTTCTATTAATCTCTCTCCATCTTTAGTTTTGAGTGATGAGTGATATTTCACTTCTTGTACCGTTATCATGTATTCCTGTTGTCTTAAAGATGCTGTAAATATATTTCTACATTCTACATTTCCGGCTTCGTCTGACTTTACAAACGAGCACAACGAGCAAAGACGTGTTTAAAATCTTTTAATATAATTCACAATATATTACATCGGGGAAATAATACATCAAATGCTTTCAAAATGCAGATGAGGAAAACAATAGAAACCGTATTCAGCTCAGCAGTTTGTTACTTTAGTACATGTTGAGACGATGAACAGGAGTATTGGTGTGGAGCGGAGCAGTCCTGCCCTCCAGAACACAGTGATTCACTACCTCTTCTTCCTCTTCTTCTTCTGTTGCTACGTCATCGCAAACATTAAACAGTATCAGTCTTAAATAGAGGTTTGGTTTGATGAAGGTCGTCTCGACCCGCTGACGTCAGCATCACGAGCGCTCTGTTACTGAATCATAATAAAGTGCATTAAAGAAAATAAAGCCTTCATAAATAAAAACACAGTGAAATAAGAGAGAGAGGAGTAATTATATTGCCTGTCAGGTGATGTTAAGAGCCGACAGAGTGGCGGTCCGGTCCGGTCCGGTCCGGGTGAGTCGGAGGTAAACGCTGCTGGGACGCATGTTTCAGTAGCATTAACAGTAATCAAGTACCAAGGCACAACAGCTCATCATCGCTATAGGTCATGATGACGGGTCACAAGATGACGGGTCACACGATGACGGGTCACACGATGACGGGTCACAAGATGACGGGTCACACGCTGACGGGTCACAAGATGACGGGTCACACGATGACGGTCACACGATGACGGGTCTCATGATGACGGGTCACAACGCATCATGACGAGATGGTTCGGACTTTTAATGAGTCAAGTAAACAGAGTTTTTCAACCTTTACTTCTAAAACAGCCGGTGAGATTATCATGGTATCATGTCGGGCTGCAACTAACCATTATATTCGTGATTAATCGATTAGTTGTTTGGTCTATAAAACGTCCAAGGTGACGTCCTCAAATGTCTTGTTTTGTCCACAACTCAAAGATATTCTGTTTACTGTCATAGAGGAGGAAAGAAACCAGAAAATATTCACATTTAAAGGTCCCATATCGTGCTCATTTTCAGGTTCATTCTTGTATTTTGTGTTTCTACTAGAACATGTTTACATTTGTAATGTTAAAAAAAAACCTTTATTTTCCTCATCCTGTCAGTCTGAATATGCCTGTATTCACCCTCTATCTGAAACGCTCCGTTTTAGTGCATTTCAATGGAATTGCAACGGAATTGCGTTGCTAGGCAACAGCTTGGGTCCATGTTTACTTCCTGTCCGCTGATGTTATTCACATCCACTGCAACAGGACATTTCATGGGACACATTTAGAATGTTTTTGTTTAAAACCGTGCAATGATCTAAATATTGTATATTTGTGACATCACAAATGGACAGAAATCCTAACGGCTTGTTTCAAACGCACAACTTCTGAATACGTGTTGTGTGTATTTTTCCGTATATTGAGTGTTTTGATAGTTTAACAGTATTTATATAAAGCACTTAAACCTGCTTTATAATATAAAAGACACGAAAATCTGACTTTTTACAATATGGGACCTTTAAGAAGCTGGAATCAGAGAATTTAGACTGTTTTTTTTCATTAAAAAATGACTCAAATCGATTATCAAAATAGTTGGTGATTAATTTAATTGTTGACAACTAATTGATAAATCTTTGCAGCTCTATTATCATGGCTTTTTAAAATAGTGAATTTGATTGATTAATAAAATTTGATTGAGTTCTTTATTACAAACACACAGTAATGAAATTATTTTGAAGTTAAGTTTAAATAATTTATTTAAAATTGCCAATCGATTCTTCCAGTTTCTCAGATTCTCCTTTTTTTTAATATATATTTATATATATAATTTTAAATTAAATAACGTTGGGTTTTGGACTGTTGGTCGAACAAAACTAAACATTAGATCAGTGGTTTCCATCCTTTTCTATCATTTAGTAAACTGACTAAGTGACATATTTTTATGGATATTTCATATTATATTCAATGCATAACTTTTAACATTAACATAACAATAATAATATAATAATAATAATAACAACATAACATTAATCCAAACAGTGAACGCAATAACTGCAGGAGGTTTGTGTAAAACGAGCGATTTGGATGAATTTTGAGCCAATTATTTCCTGTGAATGTTGAATCAGATGTGAGTTTCCTGTTGTTTTTAGGAACCTTTGATTCAGTTATCTGTCTGTATTATGTATTTTTTTTAATTTTCAACAATCATTTATACTTATTAAGCTTCTTTTGTGACAAATTCAGTGTTTTCTTCTCCCTGACGCTCGGCTCTTTAGTTGTTTTAACTGCCCCACTAGGGGTCACCAAAGCTTCCCGGGGGGTTGTGAGGTTTAAGGGTGTAAGAGAATTTATTTTAGTTTAGTTTGGATTATTATTTAAGATATAAACAGGATAAGGGCACGATGAAGACCTGGACACGTGAGAACATCACAGAGAACTTCCCTCTCTGATAAACAACCTCGTCCTGCATTAGAAAACAACCAAAGAACTGATAGAACAAAAGCCAAAGCATTGATTTGGCATAGGTTTTTACGCCGGATGCCCTTCCTGGTGGTGGGAGAAACCTGAGATCCCGGAGTAAACCCCGAACATGGGGAGAACTTTACAACAGTAAACTCCTCACAGAAAGGCCCAGACCAGACCAGAGATCGAACCCACGACCTTCTCGCTGTGAGCAGCGCCACTGTGCCGCCTATTAAGTATGAATGATTGTTAAGAATTTAAAAAATACATAATACTGAGAATTATGTTAAAAGTTAATCATCTGCTCAGAATTCATCCAAATCGCTCGTTTTACACAAACGTCCTGCAGGTTTTGCGTTCACTATTTGGATTCATTTTACAGTTTATCAGCTGTTCTGTACTGTTATTGTTAAGCATTGAATATAACATGAAATATCCATTACAATATGTCACTTAGTCAGCTTCCTCCATGATAGAAAAGGAAAAGGATAGAGGCAGTGATTCTCAAAGTGGGGTCCGCAAAATAATTTGCTATAAATGATAAAATTGTGATTTAAATGCTGTCAAGTCCAAATGCACTTTGAATAAAATCACTCTGTATATGAGTGGTATTAACATTTGTCCCCATTGTGGGACTAATAAAGGATTATCTCATCTTATGTTAGTACAAATGATACGCCTTTGCTTCATTGGTGTGATCACGACGGGGTCCTTGGAGCATTTTCCCTGTACGAGGTCCCTGGCCTCCAAAAGGTTGAGAACCAGTGCATACTCTTCTTAGGGATCTCTTCTTTTGGATTCACCAACAAACTTCTGATTAGAAAACAACATTTTTTGGAGTCGAAAACGTAACTTTTGGATTCGTAAACAAAACTTTTGGATTCGTAAACAACATTTTTGGAGTCGCATTTTCGTTATTTTGTCGAACAAATGATGAATCAGATGAATCCATAATGCAGATCACAGTTTGTTGCAGCCCTACAAATAGATAATAATACTTCTGTTATTCCGTCCCATGACCCGGTTCTGTGTGAACCCACATCAGGTCCTGAACACAAGGTTGAAAGGTTGAAAGGTTGAAAGACTCTGAACACACAGCAGTGTTTGACTTCACCTGATGTCAACAGTTAAAGGAGACTGACTGGACTGATTGAGACGATCTGAACTCCTTAGTGTCGTCGGGACGATGGAGAGAAACAACCGAGATCAGATTTGAGACTTTGAGTTAAATCCGCCACATGAAACTGAGGAACTCCTGTGAGATTATAAATGCGTGTACAGTAGCTACGTGTGTTGGAGCTGGCAGAGATTATTGCTGTTATGTTGAGTTCTCATTGAACCACAGTGATACAGGAGGTCTGTCTGCTCGGCTGCATCTCTGGCAGTGACGGTCGCTGTACCGCCGACGTCCAGCAGAGGGCGGCAAACACACACAGGAGAAGGGCAGTGACGACCAAAACAGAAACCACGGAAACAAATGTTAACCCCACCCCCCCCACTGTCTGGTATCAAAATTACATTACAGTTTCTCTTCTTGCAGTCAGCCATGTTTATACGGAGTTACTTTAGTGACTTTATTATGCAGTCAAACAGAAGAGGTTTGAGAGCAAAACTTTACACTGTAATCAAAAAATGTTTTACTGCACTTAAAATAAAAATGTATTATTACAAATCAAAAATTTTTGTTTGCTATTGAGCTAAATCTTTTGGATTCGCAAACAAAACTTTTGGATTCACAAAAAAAAAACCTTTTTGATTCGCAGAGACAATTTTTGAATTCGCAAACAAAACTTGAATTCGTAAACAAAACTTTTGGATTCCTAAACAAAACTTTTAGATTCACAAACAAAACTTTGGAAATTGTGAAGGAAACTTGAATTCGAAAACAAAATTTTCGGATTTGCAAACAGAACTTTTGGATTCGAAAATGAAACTTGCATTCGCATTTAATTTGCATTTTAATCACAAATGTATTTTACTTGCAGGAAAGCGTTTTTTTGATTACAGTGTCGGTAGTTCTGCTCTCAAACCTCTTCTGTCTGACTGCATAATAAAGTCACTAAAGTACCTCCGTATATTCAGTCTTGCATTTCAACAGTATTCACTGAAAACAGCTCTCTTTACAATCAAGGCCGACGAGCTCAGCCCAGGTTTTTTTGGTCGTCCAAGAATCTTTTAAATCTTCGTACACAACTTCATGACAGTATGGCGCACTTATAGCTTTGTAAGAAAAAAGTGCTGGAGACTTTGAGACGGTGTTTTTTAACAGTGGCGTCACTCAGAAATGCTTCTCGTAGTCAGTTTGCAGTCAAAGGATTGAGGTTATTTACAGCGTGTCGGCGGTTGGTTAGTCTCAGGAGCGCGTCTGGTTCGTGTTGATCATGATGTTGGGCAGAGCGTTGCGTCTTTTCCTCCAGGTGCCCAAGTCTCGAGTGTATCTCTTAATCTGATGGAACCACTGCTGGGGTGCGAGATTTGTCCGAGGCGCGGAAGACGAAAGACTCCCGCCGAATATCGAGCACCTCGAATGTGTCCTCGCAGTCGGGATCCGTCGACACCACGCAGTTCGTCAGACGGATGGGCTCTCTCAGCACGGCGAACTTCCCGCTGCTCTTGTCCTTGATTAGAACCAGCACTCCGTCTCGGATGCTGTCGCCACCGCCGTCCCCCTGAGCCCCCAGGTCGGCGCCCTGTGCCGGGGCGTCCCCGGCCCGCTGTATCCGCACCATCAGCAGACTCTGGACGTTCTGGAACTTGAGGGCCTTGCTGCCCTTCTTCACCCACTGACCGTCCGCCGGCTGGGACAGCTGGAGGGGTCCCTCCATGACAAACCGCGTGTTCTCCCTCGCCCAGCCCACCGTCTTCATCGACACCTCCCGCATCTCGATGTTGATGACCTCCCGGTTTTTGCGGCTGTCGCGGCGGAACGAGCGCAGGGACCAGGTGACGCCGTTGCCCTCCTGCTTGGTCTTCATGTTGATGTGCTCCAGGTGGGACTCCACCCGACTCTTGGCCTCGCGGAGGCGAGCGTAGTCCGGGTGGCACTCGGGGGTGACCTTGATGATGCGGCTCAACAGAAGCGGGTATTTGGTGACGCGCTGGAGGGGCGCCATGAGGAAGGAGCGCAGGTTCATGCGACGCAGTGCCGTGTTGTCGTTCTGGGAAACATCCAAGAAGATTCTAGAAAAAGACAGAAAAAGTCTGTTCATGTCCTGAGAAAACTCTGAAAGCGTTGATTCATGGGAACCACACGACGGCCTGACTCATGGTTCCGTCTAAAAATATGAATGATTGCAGCTCTGCTCTCCAAATAGACCTCCTTCTGAATAAATGATAACCTGCTGTCTCTTCCATTAAGAATGATACAGACAGGAAGTGGAGGAAGCTCCCAGACGCTAACAGGAAGAAGAGGAACGGTACCTGAGCAGCTCTTTCTCCTTCTCCAGCGTGTTGAGCAGGTTGACCGCGGTGGACTGCTGCAGGCAGTAGGTCTGGAAGGCCGGCAGCATGTTGACGAACTCCAGGAAGATTCTCTCCGATGTAGACCGTCAGCAGGTCTTCATCCCCCTGAGGCCAAACCACAAGAGAGGAAACGGTCATTTACGTCTGCTGGGACGCAGCAGTGATCGGGGGGTTTACAGCCCGGACACACCGGGAACGTCACCGGGAACGTCAGCAGCGCGTGGCGGCTGCGTTACCTGGTGTTTTTATTTCGGCGTCTGTGTTAACAGGTTAGAGCAGCAACACTGCCCGCGTGAGACGCACGTCTCTTCTAGAGATTTGAGGTCTCGCCTATTTTAGACACGTGCCGCGCGGTTCACAGCAACAACAGACAGTGAAGGTGATCTATTGACTTTATATTGACATTTTACCAGCTACATTACTACAGTTTCAATGTCTATCTGTAGAATGTTATGGAGATGAAAAACACTTCCTGCTTTCATTTCAAAATAAAAGCCCTCAAGCGTTTTTTCTGCGGCTTTTATTCTGAAATATGTGCCGGACAGTGTTGTAGAACATGCAGTGACTTGCAGAGCTCCATGAATGAATATAGTACAGGGTTTTAATTGTGGATTATTACTATTATTTACTAATTACATCACATTTCTTAACCTTTCTCTGTCTAAAATAAATATAAATGATATTTATAATGAAATGAAATGGACATTAAAAGGCAAACTCTATGTAGAATGAAAGGGCTGACAGCAGCAGCCACCACGCCACGCAGCCGCCACGCAGCCGCCACGCGCTCCTGGCGTTCCTGGTGTGTCGGAGGCTTTAGCCTCAGAGGCTACAGGTTAACGCTGAGTGGAGGTGGGGCTACGAGATGCTGTATATGAGATGCTGTATATGAGATGCTGTATATGAGAAGCTGTATATGAGAAGCTGTATGAACAGCAGGATTCAGTGGCTCTCAGGTGAACATCGACAAAGCAAAAGTGCGACCAACATCTTGCAAAGATATACTTTGTGTTGCAAGCATAGGCACAGTTTGAACTTTAAGGTTGTGGGTTGTAATCCCAGACCAGAAGGAGCTCCGAGCTTAAAGAGCCCGTTGTCTAAGCCATGATAGATAGAGAGAGAGGGGGGGGGTCACCTGGTCGAAGGCCTGGTCGATGCTGTCCTGCAGGTGTTCGGTGAAGCGGTCGTTGACGTCGATCAGCTCCTGAACGTTACCGAACACCACGGCGAGCTGCTCGGCCGTCAGCAGCGCGGCGCTCTGCATGGGGCAGTAGAACTCCTCCCTGATGATGCGCAGGTCCTCGCCGTAGCTCGACTCCGTGTTCAGGAACTCCAGGATGGCCTCCTTGCGCTCGGTGCGCAGTTTGGAGCAACGCTCGCACATGCGCTCTCCTCGCTCTTTGGAGGCGCCGTCCCTCAGCCCGCAGTCGGGACAGGGTCTCTGGGCCTCCCAGGCTCTGAGGGAGGCCGATGGCCTCTTCCAGGTGCGGGACAGACCCGGGCCGATGCCGCTGTCCACCCGCTCCACCTCGCCGCCGCCCCCCCGGTTTCCTCCGGTACCGGCGTGGCTCGCTGTCCTCCTCCTCCCGCTCGTCGCTGAGGCCCACCACGCCGCTGTCCACGCTGAGGCTGCTGATGGTGCTCCAGCGGTGCTGCCCGGACCGGGTCACGCCCAGACCCGCCTGGCGCTCCTCGCCGGGCGGCTCAGAGCGACCACGGAGAGCTGCTGGAGCTGCAGAGATGATCACATCCATTAGTGCTCATCATGGCTATAGATCTCTGTTAGAATCTCTAATGGATGCCTGTTTAATCTGGGCCGCTCGTTACTGCTCACGTCAACATGAAGACACATTATAGATATCATCTGTCTCCAATAATCACGTCTCTAACCCTCCAGTAGAGGACTCAACCGTTGTCCTCATGCCGGGTTCATTATCCAGCTGCTACCTTCATCAGGTATTAATATGACACCTCTGGATGATGAGGAGTCTTTTGGTGCTGAGGAAACTATTTCTAGCCCGTTTATTCGTTTTCTTTCAGGAGCAACGAGGTCGTGGTATTGACTGACAGTCTGTGTCCGGAGTCAAAGAGCTTCTGTTGACAGGAAGGTCTCAGTATTAGCAGGGGAACTGTGTGTGTGTGTGTGTGTGTGTGTGTTTGTGTGTTTGGTGGGGGGGGTGAGGACGGGTGCAAAGGCCAAGAATATTCAGAGACAAGCGTGACACCGAGTCGCACGAGAGAAACAACACAAATACAGCTCTGAACAGACGGACGGATTCTACGATGTCAGGCTCAGCTGGAGGTTCATTCACAAGAAACCAACACAGTATGTTCACTAGAGAAAACAACATCAGCATGCAAAATTGAAATAAAAAAAAGAGTTATAATAATAATAACACATTAAATAAACATATAAGTTAATAAAAAAGGGGAGGGGAGCAGAGATATAGCAATATCACAATATCATTTCCTCAGGCAGACACATGTGTCCGCCTTCACATGTAAGGTCACTTCCAGGCACATGTATGTAGATGTGCATGCGTGTCAATCCAGGTGTACCTGAGTCCATCTCTTCTCAAAAACATTCTCCATATTCCTTATTTTGTGAGTTCCCTTTTCCATAACTTTTACTTCTTGAATCAAATGTTTCCATTTTATGAAATCTGGGGGTTTAGTTTAGATATATTTTAGTTTCAGACTGATTTTAATGGGAAGAATGCAGGACATTTTTTTCGGGGAAAATCCATCGGGTGCGCCGTCGCAAGACGCTCACGAGTGCCTTTATTTTCAGCTCCACTTACAGAGCTAACAGTGTGCAACCGTAGCTAACGTTCGGTTAGAAATGGACTCAGACTCCAACACAAACTCCACGGAAGCACAAAAAAACAAAGTTCTATCTGGTGAAGCAGAACAGGAATGTGACCGACGTCGAAGGAAAACTAGGATCAACATCAGCCTTGGATTCATGGAGGGACCTTCGTTTGGTTCTGGGTTTCAAAACGGACACCAAGCTGGCAAAACTCCCATCGGACAGGTACGCTGACGTTACTGCCAAGCGTGTGAAACATGTAGTGGAGAAGCCAATCCTCATGTGTTTGCCAGTGTGCTCTGCCGCCCTCTACGGGCCTGGAGTGAGCTGATTGGGGATAAAGGCCCGGCCAAGAGACGGCCAGGTGCCGCTGATTGGAGGCACACGGCTTTAAACGTCTGCTCTTTGTTGCTGCTGCCTTCTGTTCTGATTTTGGTACCTTTTATTTAAAGAATCTGGAATTTGAACCCCATTTTGAGCTCAACTTTAACATTCCTCATTTCCTGTTTTTTGCGGCTCAAAGCCCGTCAGTGTTAAAACTACAGAAGTACTCCCAATCAGCCACCACATGAAGGTCAAAGGGTCACTACACTAAAGGTTTAACGCTGCCTTTTTGGAGTACAAAGACTTCATGGATTCCATCAGTAATGGACTTTTTGTTTTTCAGCCACATGGTAGCAAACAGGAACAAAAGGACTCAGGCCATCTTGAAGCACTAAGAACAAAGAAGAGTGGTATGTAAGAAAAAGTCTTGCTGTTGCTACTCAACAATGGACTTTGCCGTCTGTGTGGATGTGAACATGTGCAACTAAACTGTGAAGAAGAATGAGATGAACATTACATGCTGTGAATGAACTGAGATACTCTTGTGAACTGAAACACTTTAAAATGAGATGAACTCGGATTACTGCAGATGTTTGTTTGAAATGTGGAACTTAATTGGTTAAACTTAATTAAACTGTTGATATACATACGATACTGTGTATTGGTAGTGTAGTTTTAGCTGTCAGTCACGCTCAGTCTCGTGTGTGTCGCCTCACTGTTTTGAGCGATGCTCGCTGGCGTCAGGACGACAGGACGCTGACTGTTGATTCGTACATCGAGCCCCTTTAAAGACCACTCAAAGGGCTCAAAGATGTGTTGTTATATGTTTTCAAAGTACGGAGAAGGATGTAGCAAGCAGATGCTACCAAGTTGGATTATGGGAAATGTAGGATTCAGTGTTAATGGAGCGTTTATGACCCAAACGAGACTAAAAGTCTAAAATATCTCTCTCTGCAATTTCAGTTTGGATTAGTAGGGCTGTCAAGGTTAACGCGATAATAATAACGCGTTTTAACGCACATTCGTTTTAACGCAACTCATTTCTTTAACGCATTAACGCAGCTTGTGATTTTTAGTTTGCAGAATGCTCAGTTTTAAAGCTAGAGTGAAGATCCTGGTATCATATGAAACTAAATAACCTGATGAATCCATCGGTACCAACCATGTCAGACTAGCTGGTCATGAAGGAGGTTAAATAACACTC
>NC_051281.1:733460-780960 GCF_015220745.1 Sebastes umbrosus
CCATCACCATCTTGGTTTCTTGCCGTCTCCATCTTGGTTTTTGACCGTCGCCATCTTGGTTTCTTGCTGTCTCCATCTTGGTTTTTGACCGTCGCCATCTTGGTTTTTGGCCGTCTCCATCTTGGTTTCTTGCCGTCTCCATCTTGGTTTTTGGCCGTCTCCATCTTGGTTTCTTGCCGTCTCCATCTTGGTTTCTTGCCGTCTCCATCTTGGTTTTTGTCCGTCTCCATCTTGATTTCTGGCCGTCACCATCTTGGTTTTTGGTCGTCACCATCTTGGTTTCTGTCACTCACCATCTTGGTTTTTGGCCGTCACCATCTTGGTTTTTGGACGTCTCCATCTTGGTTTCTGGCCGTCACCATCTTGGTTTCTGGCCGTCTCCATCTTGGTTTCTGGCCGTCTCCATCTTGGTTTTTGGCCGTCACCATCTTGGTTTTTGGACGTCTCCATCTTGGTTTCTGGCCGTCACCATCTTGGTTTCTGGCCGTCTCCATCTTGGTTTCTGGCCGTCTCCATCTTGGTTTTTGGCCGTCACCATCTTGGTTTTTGGACGTCTCCATCTTGGTTTCTGGCAATCTCCATCTTGGTTTGGCTCAGATTCTGTTTATTTTAGTCAGTAAATCAAACTGAGGGGAACAAATGTGCCACCAAACCAAAACAACGAGCTGAACGAGGCTTTAAAAGCTAATAAATCCCCGTGGGTTCCCCTTTCACATTACATGTAGTCATATTGATTAGTCGAGCTTTAAAATAATGCACACAGCTTTAAATTCTGCTTCCACACATTATTCACAACAGGAACTATATATATATATAGACAGGATATATTGATTTAGTGTTTGAGCTTCACGGTCCAGCTGGCACGAGAGGGAAATATAATACCACTGTAAGAGAAAGACTCCTGTTACAGCAGTTTTACAGATTATTATGTGTAAATTAAATGTGTTTGTGGTTCTTTATTGGCTCAGCAGGTTTAATAGACTCAGAGGTTAA
Organism: Sebastes umbrosus; assembly: GCF_015220745.1. Lineage (NCBI taxonomy): Eukaryota > Metazoa > Chordata > Actinopteri > Perciformes > Sebastidae > Sebastes > Sebastes umbrosus. Next base: position 734,454 of record NC_051281.1, read on the forward strand.
AACCTGTAATAGAGTCTCTACAACGTCTGACTCTCAGAAACAAAGAAAGGCTGCAAATTCCTGAATTATTGACATTTCTTCCTCCAAAGTGGAGTCTGTAAGAGGAGAGGGGGGGATGGGTGGTCAGGGTTGGGTTTTGTACATTATGTTGGTATTTTCTTTGTCTTATCCCGGTCTCTTAAACGGCCCTTATTGTTTGTTTAAAATAGTGCTGTCACTACAGATTATTTACATTACTGACAATCGATAAATTGTTAAATCATAACATTATATATACATATATATATATATATATATTTCATTGAGATATAAGATATGCACTGGAAATAAATAACAAAAATTACATAATTATAAATAAAACATTAATTAAAAAATAAATAAATGAATAAAATAAAATGACAAATTGTAAATTGAAATTAAAATAAGAATAAAAAAAATATTTAAAATAATACAAAAATATTAAATGAAAATACAAAATAAATTTTAATATTTAAAACACTACACAAAATGTAAATATAAATTAAATACAAATATTTCAAATCATCTACTGTCAACTACATTTTTGATTAACTGATGAATTATTATATTTGAAATGTTTTGTGATAAAATTATTTCATTGAGATATAATATATATATATATATATATATATATGCACTGGAAAATAAATAACAATAATAAACAAAAAAAGAATTAAAAATGAATAAATGAATAAAATAAAATAAATTGTAAATAAAAATAAATATTTAAAATTGTGTTATTACAAAAATGGAAATTAAAATAAATAAAGTTATTTAAAATAAAAATAAAAACATTAAAATAAAAAAATCATCTCAATCCCAATCTCTTAAACTATCTTTATTGTTTATTTTAAATTGAGATGTAACTACAGATTATTTCCATTATTGACCTACTACTTTTATGATCAACTGATAAATTGTTAAATCTTTGAAATGTTGGAATTTAGTGAAAAATGCCTCATCAGAACTCAAAGTGTCATCTTCAAAATGTTTGTTTTATCTGATCAACAGTCTGAAAACCAAAGATATTCAGTTTACACTGATAGAAAACAGGAAATCATCCAAGATGGCGACAGACAAAAACCAAGATGACGACAGCCGAAATGCCAAACTGGAGGCTTCAAAACGGGAGTCACCAAACCAGTGTGTAACGTCACGGTGTCTCCGTCCTCGTCTTCCGTTCAGTGGGGTTTTATAGGAAGTGAAGCATTAAAGCAGCTCCTCTCTGAGACTCTGAGTGAACTGTATTCATGTCTACTGACTTTCTATTTATCCGTCTCTATTAGATGCACACTCATAAATCTATTTCATTGGAGTGATATGCATCAGTGGAAAGTGACAGGCGGGCTAATTTCAGAGTGACATGGCGCCACGTTGAGCGGTGATCTATCACATCCAGAGTTTCCTGATGAATTAAACTGCAGGTTATTACTCCCCATGCATCATCCGCTGGCTGACAGCTGATACTGAGGAGGAGACGCCTTTAATGACAGTTTGTCTGAAGGAGAACCGACCTGCATTCATTATATCGGCCTTTACGCCTCACTGGCACCGGTTTAGGACGTCTGGACACCTTTCATCTGAGCTTTGTTGTAACACAAACTAGTTTCTAGAGTTTAGCTGTAGTTTAATATGAGAGACGTGTGTTAAAGTTTGACGGAGCATCAGAGGGATGTTGAGAGAGTGTTTCGTGACGTGTCCAGAAAGAGCTCAGCAGTTTAACTGGTTCTGGAAGGACGGAGCTCAGAGAAGACTGTTATGTATAAGAACCATTTAAATAACAAGACCTCATGTTGAGTCGGATATTTGAGGAGACGGAACGTCAACTAAGTCAACTACATATCACAGCTAAACTATCTTGTTTTTTGGCCGTCACCATCGTGGTTTTTCTCATACAGTGTGTTCCAATCCACGTACTTCCAGAAGTACACTTCAATGTAGTGCACTCTGTGCACTCTGTACTCACTTGAGTAGTGCGTAAATTTCAACGGGGTAGGGTCGTCTCAAATCGAATACTCTGCGGCGCACTGACCGGAAATGACGATCGCAACATTTGACCGCGTGTCGCTACCCGCCAAAATATCTTCTGAAACAAAATGAAAGCAGAGTGTAAATTACGTTTCCAACGTCGTCGCCTACGATGTGTCCTCCTGTTGGCTGAAAATGCACCGGTATGTTTACGTATTGTATTGTTTTATTCTGTTATCTACGTCTGTTTGAATAGTGGTCGTGGCTCCGCCCCTTCCGCTACGTAGCCAAGATGGCGACTGTTGAGTGTGGAAAGTGTCCAGCGTTCCACACTCAACAATCTGACCGTTTTGAGTGCACTGCATTTTGCCGTACTTCCCAGTGTGAACGCACTTATGCACTCAAAGTAGTAAGTGTAAATAAAGAAGTACTGTTGGAACACACTGATAGACTTCTATATGACCAGACTTCTTTTAGCAACCAGAGGAGTCGCCCCCTGCTGGCTGTTAGACAGAATGCAGGTCTAAGGCACTTCAGGCTTCACTTTTCAGACCCGGAGTCTGGTAATAATCTGAATATTACCGTGACAATACAACCAGAGCTGTTTACGCTCCGTCAGCGAGTTTGGCTTCATGAAACACTTAAAGACTTGTTGTTGGAAGTCAAATAGCTCCGGGTGCAGAGATCACACAGAATACAGTCATGTTTAATTAATAAATCTCCAAGTATTAAAATATTCACAGAGCCGCCTCAGGTCAAGTTTAAATCACAGTGTGTTGCATTATGGGAGCTTTTCGAACATGAAAGATGAATCCTCTCGGGATAAACAATGTTGAACGTGAGCTGCTGTCAGTAGACTCGATGAGAGGGCTGGAATGAATCGATTGGGAGACAAATAATCAATTAACTGTTTGAGTTATTAATCAAGTAAAATGCAGAACACTCTCTGGCTGGAGCTTCTTAAATGTGATTTGCTGCTTTTCTCTGTTTTATATCTTCACAAACTGAACATATTTTAGATTTTAGCGACACTATGGGATGGCGATGTGTGTCATTTTGGTCCAGACTGAAATATCTCAATAACTATTGGATGGATTTCAGCGGAGTTTTATTTATTGTCTCAAGAGGAGTAATCCTACTGACTTTGGGGATCCAATGAATTTTCTCTAGCGCCACCATGAGGTTCACATTTGGAGTTTTTAGTCAAATGATTCAACAACTACTGGATGGATTGTCATAAAAATTGGTACAAACATTCATGTTCTTCTGACATTTCATCCAGCGCCATCATCAGGTCAACATTTGAATGTGTCCAATACTTTGGTTTATGACCAAATATTTACAAAACTCATGACATCCGATCACCATTAGCTCTGTTGTGTTTTTGTGGGTTTATTTTTATTTTTTATTATTATTATTATTCTAAATATATTTGTATATTTTTTGTTTTTTAATTTACAATTTAATGTGATATATTTATTTTCAATTAATGTTTTATTTATAATTATGTTATTTATCTCTAAAGCATATCTTAAATCTCAATTAAAAAAATTATCACAAAAAGATTTTTAAAAAATGTCATTCTGTTGCCATCAGTTCTGTTTTTTATTTGTTTTTGTAGGTTTATCTTTTTTTATTATTATTTTAAATATTTTACCTTTATTTATTTTTTATTTTTATTCCATTTATTTATTTATTATTAATGTTGTGTAAAATTATGTAATATTTGTTATTTATTTAGATTTTTAATTTAAATATTTTGATTATTTTATTTTAATTCAGTTTTTTTATTTAATTAATTAATTTTGTATTTATTAATTTATTTTTAATTAATGTTTTGTTTATAATTATGTAATTTTTGCTATTTATTTCCATAGCATATCTTAAATTACTATACAAAACATTTTATCACAAAAAAAGCTAATGCCGTGCTAAGCTAAGATGTTAAACATCACACCTGCTCAGCATCAGCATGTTCGCATGTAGCTCAAAACACCTCAAACACCTGCTAGCATGGCTGTGGACTCTTGATCTTGTTGTTGTGTTGATCGGATAAAACAAGCCGTTTGAAGACGTCATACAGTATAATAATAATAATAATAATAATAATAATAATAATATTAGATTATAATAATAGATTCTATAAATGAATTGTAAATTCAAGCTGTAGTTGCAGCTGCAGCTCTGCTCGCTCACATACTGAACATTTACAACACAAAGACACACAGCAGCTCTTTCCTCGCTGCCTTCATGCAGTCGAGCTCCAGACATCCATCATTCCTCTGAGCAGAGCAGACAAAGAGCGACAGTCAGAGAGAGGAGAGATAGCGTCTGTATCTCCATCTATCACAGGGGGGGTCTCATCCAGTCTGAGTTCAGGGTCTAATATTTACATTGCATGGAGGCCTGGACTGGCACCAGAGTGTAAAACACACCTCCTCCTGTTTGTCCTTGTGCATGTATTGTGTATTATTTATGTATTATTGAGCCAGCTGACGGACAGTAAAGGGAGGACGGACGCTGCCAGTCGTCCAGGCTGTCGTCCTGCTTCATGCCAGCTTCACCACCCACCGTCTCTAGTCTCCAGTCTCTAGTCTCGTCTGCAGAGCCAACCCCATCAGCTCCAACAGCTGTTAGCACAATAACTGAGATAAATGGATAACACGACAACAACACACACACGGGCTCAGACAGATGGACCGGTACACACTGATACCACGGTGTGGTCTGGTCTGGTCGCAGGGCTCACATCATGTCTACTAGTACAGGATCTACACACCGAGACCACGGTGTGGTCTGGTCTGGCTGCAGGGCTCACATGATGTCTACTAGTACAGGATCTACACACCGAGACCACGGTCTGGTCTGGTCTGGCTGCAGGGCTCACATGATGTCTACTAGTACAGGATCTACACACCGAGACCACGGTCTGGTCTGGTCTGGCTGCAGGGCTCACATGATGTCTACTAGTACAGGATCTACACACCGAGACCACGGTCTGGTCTGGTCTGGCTGCAGGGCTCACATCATGTCTACTAGTACAGGATCTACACACCGAGACCACAGTCTGGTCTGGTCTGGTCTGGTCGCAGGGCTCACATCATGTCTACTAGTACAGGATCTACACACCGAGACCACGGTCTGGTCTGGTCTGGCTGCAGGGCTCACATCATGTCTACTAGTACAGGATCTACACACCGAGACCACGGTCTGGTCTGGTCTGGTCGCAGGGCTCACATCATGTCTACTAGTACAGGATCTACACACCGAGACCACGGTCTGGTCTGATCTGGCTGCAGGGCTCACATCATGTCTACTAGTACAGGATCTACACACCGAGACCACGGTCTGGTCTGGTCTGGCTGCAGGGCTCACATCATGTCTACTAGTACAGGATCTACACACCGATACCACGGTGTGGTCTGGTCTGGCTGCAGGGCTCACATCATGTCTACTAGTACAGGATCTACACACCGAGACCACGGTCTGGTCTGGTCTGGTCTGGTCGCAGGGCTCACATCATGTCTACTAGTACAGGATCTACACACCGAGACCACGGTCTGATCTGGTCTGGTCTGGTCTGGTCGCAGGGCTCACATCATGTCTACTAGTACAGGATCTACACACCGAGACCACGGTGTGGTCTGGTCTGGTCGCAGGGCTCACCTCATGTCTACTAGTACAGGATCTACACACCGAGACCACGGTGTGGTCTAGTCTGGTCGCAGGGCTCACATGATGTCTACTAGTACAGGATCTACACACCGAGACCACGGTCTGGTCTGGTCTGGTCGCAGGGCTCACATCATGTCTACTAGTACAGGATCTACACACCGAGACCACGGTCTGGTCTGGCTGCAGGGCTCACATGATGTCTACTAGTACAGGATCTACACACGATACCACGGTGTGGTCTGGTCTGGCTGCAGGGCTCACATCATGTCTACTAGTACAGGATCTACACACCGAGACCACAGTCTGGTCTGGTCTGGTCTGGTCGCAGGGCTCACATCATGTCTACTAGTACAGGATCTACACACCGAGACCACGGTCTGGTCTGGTCTGGCTGCAGGGCTCACATCATGTCTACTAGTACAGGATCTACACACCGAGACCACGGTCTGGTCTGGTCTGGCCGCAGGGCTCACATCATGTCTACTAGTACAGGATCTACACACCGAGACCACGGTCTGGTCTGGTCTGGCTGCAGGGCTCACATCATGTCTACTAGTACAGGATCTACACACCGAGACCACGGTCCTGGTCTGGTCTGGCTGCAGGGCTCACATCATGTCTACTAGTACAGGATCTACACACCGATACCACGGTGTGGTCTGGTCTGGCTGCAGGGCTCACATCATGTCTACTAGTACAGGATCTACACACCGAGACCACGGTCTGGTCTGGTCTGGTCTGGTCGCAGGGCTCACATCATGTCTACTAGTACAGGATCTACACACCGATACCACGGTCTGGTCTGGTCTGGCTGCAGGGCTCACATGATGCCTACTAGTACAGGATCTACACACCGAGACCACGGTCTGGTCTGGTCTGGCTGCAGGGCTCACATCATGTCTACTAGTACAGGATCTACACACCGAGACCACGGTCCTGGTCTGGTCTGGTCGCAGGGCTCACATCATGTCTACTAGTACAGGATCTACACACCGATACCACGGTCTGGTCTGGCTGCAGGGCTCACATGATGTCTACTAGTACAGGATCTACACACCGAGACCACGGTGTGGTCTGGTCTGGTCGCAGGGCTCACATGATGTCTACTAGTACAGGATCTACACACCGAGACCACGGTCTGGTCTGGTCTGGTCGCAGGGCTCACATCATGTCTACTAGTACAGGATCTACACACCGAGACCACGGTCTGGTCTGGTCTGGTCGCAGGGCTCACATCATGTCTACTAGTACAGGATCTACACACCGAGACCACGGTCTGGTCTGGTCTGGTCGCAGGGCTCACATCATGTCTACTAGTACAGGATCTACACACCGAGACCACGGTCTGGTCTGGTCTGGTCGCAGGGCTCACATCATGTCTACTAGTACAGGATCTACACACCGAGACCACGGTCTGGTCTGGCTGCAGGGCTCACATGATGCCTACTACTACAGGATCTAACTTCACCATCAGAGACATTAACTGGGTTTAGAAGCAGCGTGGTGAAATACTCCCGTCTCTAACAGAGAAAACAGAAATCACTGAGCCTTTGTTCTCATTTGTCTCCCTGCAGCTGGAAAGGTGGAGTCAAACACAACTCACTGTAACTGGTAGGAGAAGTATTCAGATTATGATCGTAATAGCAGCAATACTACAGTCAGTGTAAAAGTACTCGACTACAAGTAAAAGTCCTGTAATTTTTGCTATTTATTTCCAGTGCATATCTTAAATCTCAATTTAAAAAAAAGTGATCACAAAAAAAAAACTATTGACATTCCCATCAACCTCAGCTCTACTTTGTGTTGCTGGAGGCATTTTGAGGGACTTTACTTGAGCTTTTCCATTGATGGTTCTTCTTTTACTTTTCATAAAACTAGTGAAGTACGACCAGCAAAATGTACTTAATGTACATGACAGGACTTTTACATGTGATGGAGTATTTTAACTTTGTGGTATTTTAGTAAAGGATCTGAATACTCCTGACTACTCCCAGACTGACCTCTTCTTGATGAGGTCCAGCGCCGAGCCGATGAGGCCGTCCTTCATCTTGTAGATCTTGGCTCCGTAGCTGGACAGGTCGGTCCCCTCCAGGAGGAGCGCCGGGCAGCAGCTGGAGGGCCGACCCCAGTTCTCCCTGCTGGGCGGGAAGGGGACCGACCCGGCCGGTTCCAGGCTGCTCCTCCTGCGCCTGCTGCTCCCGTCGCCGCCGAGGGCGAGGGCCTTCTCCTGGGCCGAGCTGGCCAGCGGCTGCAGGGGCGATCGTGGAGACGGGCCGGTGCGGATGGGAGAGTACGAGCTGGAGACGGAGGTGGAGATACAAGGAGGTCTCTCTGAGGTCTCTCCCTGCACCTCCTCTGAATCCTCTCGCTGCTCTCGGTGTCCTCCACTAGAGCTTGACTCGGGGACGGTCCGATCAGAAGGAGGTGTCTTACGGTCTGATGATGTCTCAGATGTTCCAGAGACCACAGAACCAGCTGTGGACTCTTTGCCCTCCTTCTGCCTCATCCTCTTAAACTCCTCGAACGTTGGGATGTGTAGGCGTCCCACGGGAGGTCTGGGGCGCTCCGGTGCAGAATCAGATCCGTTACCTGCGATGTTGTCTGTCGTGTAGGAGGTCTTCACCACTTTGGGGCTGGACGGGGAGCTGTGGAGAGCCAGGTTGGGGCTGCTGTTCTGCCGCCGGAGCTGCAGGCGCCTCAGCACCTCCTGCTTGATCTCCTCGGGGCTGGTGATGCGCATTGTGCACGGCGGTCTGGACCCAGCAAACCGTCGAGTGTACTGGGATCACCTGAGGTCGCAGTGGGAGGGGCTTCAGATACTCGACTGATGACCTCGCGCTCTGGAGGCGGAGTTTCTCCCTCAGGCCCTTCCTCGCGTCCCATTCGTCGACACCACCTGGAAACAGCAGCTGGGGGAAGAGCGGCAGGTCCTTCCTGGGAAGTCGAGGGTAGAACGCCAGGCTCTCCTGGTTGGGGGCTCCCATCATAGATCCATCGGGGGGCCCGTCGTACCAGTGGCTGGTGGAGGTGTAGCGTAGAATAAACTCGCTGTCCACGCTCCTGTAGGGGGCAGCACTGAACGCATACAGGCCAGAATCTGCCACCGAGTTCCAGTTCAGGTTCTCCATGCTCCTGTACGGCCGGCCGCCGGTGCTTCCCGTGTGGGTGCAGGAGCCCGGGGCCGGGTCCGGGGCCCCCAGAGGGCCCGGCCTGCTGGAGCAGTACCTCAGGCCCAGGTTGGTGAGCAGGGTGCTGCTGTTACAGCGGGCCATGAGCGGGTAGTGAGGGACGGCGGGTCTGTGGCGGGGGAAGGAGGACAAGGGGTCGGGGGACAGTGGGAGGTTGGCGACGCAGGGCTCCATGTCGATGACGAGGTGGTGGTGGGGGGCGCAGCCAGCGGGAGAGCCGGCGGAGGCTGCGGCTGAGGAGGCGGAGGGGTAGTCACATGGCAGTGGAGGCTTTACGTCCGGCATGGCGGCGGGCTGAGCGAGCGGCGCTCAGACACGCTGTCAGCAGGTACGAACATCTGCAGCCTGCAGAGACACAGACAGAGACAGAGACAGAGATATAATGAGATTGTTTACCATGCTGCCTTTCTGTTAGCATGGTCTATAACATCTGTGGGCGTGGTCTATAACATCTGTTAGCGTGGTCTATAACATCTGTGGGCGTGGTCTATAACATCTGTGGGCGTGGTCTATAACATCTGTGGGCGTGGTCTTTAACATCTGTTAGCGTGGTCTATAACATCTGTGGGCGTGGTCTATAACATCTGTGGGCGTGGTCTATAACATCTGTGGGCGTGGTCTATAACATCTGTTAGCGTGGTCTTTAACATCTGTGGGCGTGGTCTATAACATCTGTGGGCGTGGTCTATAACATCTGTGGGCGTGGTCTATAACATCTGTTAGCGTGGTCTTTAACATCTGTGGGCGTGGTCTATAACATCTGTTAGCATGGTCTATAACATCTGTTAGCATGGTCTATAACATCTGTGGGCGTGGTCTATAACATCTGTTAGCGTGGTCTATAACAACTGTTAGCGTGGTCTATAACATCTGTGGGCGTGGTCTTTAACATCTGTTAGCGTGGTCTATAACATCTGTTAGCATGGTCTATAACATCTGTTAGCGTGGTCTATAACATCTGTGGGCGTGGTCTATAACATCTGTTAGCATGGTCTATAACATCTGTTAGCGTGGTCTATAACATCTGTGGGCGTGGTCTTTAACATCTGTGGGCGTGGTCTATAACATCTGTTAGCATGGTCTATAACATCTGTTAGCATGGTCTATAACATCTGTGGGCGTGGTCTTTAACATCTGTTAGCGTGGTCTATAACATCTGTTAGCATGGTCTATAACATCTGTTAGCGTGGTCCTATAACATCTGTTAGCGTGGTCTATAACATCTGTGGGCGTGGTCTATAACATCTGTTAGCATGGTCTATAACATCTGTTAGCATGGTCTATAACATCTGTGGGCGTGGTCTTTAACATCTGTTAGCATGGTCTATAACATCTGTTAGCATGGTCTATAACATCTGTTAGCGTGGTCTATAACATCTGTGGCGTGGTCTATAACATCTGTGGGCGTGGTCTATAACATCTGTTAGCGTGGTCTATAACATCTGTGGGCGTGGTCTTTAACATCTGTGGGCGTGGTCTATAACATCTGTTAGCATGGTCTATAACATCTGTTAGCGTGGGTCTATAACATCTGTTAGCGTGGTCTATAACATCTGTGGGCGTGGTCTATAACATCTGTTAGCGTGGTCTATAACAACTGTTAGCGTGGTCTATAACATCTGTGGGCGTGGTCTATAACATCTGTTAGCGTGGTCTACTATAACATCTGTTAGCGTTGGTCTATAACATCTGTTAGCGTGGTCTATAACATCTGTTAGCATGGTCTATAACATCTGTGGGCGTGGTCTATAACATCTGTGGGCGTGGTCTATAACATCTGTTAGCGTGGTCTATAACATCTGTGGGCGTGGTCTATAACATCTGTTAGCGTGGTCTATAACATCTGTTAGCATGGTCTATAACATCTGTTAGCATGGTCTATAACATCTGTGGGCGTGGTCTTTAACATCTGTTAGCGTGGTCTATAACATCTGTTAGCATGGTCTATAACATCTGTTAGCATGGTCTATAACATCTGTGGGCGTGGTCTATAACATCTGTTAGCGTGGTCTATAACATCTGTTAGCGTGGTCTATAACATCTGTTAGCATGGTCTATAACATCTGTTAGCATGGTCTATAACATCTGTGGGCGTGGTCTTTAACATCTGTTAGCGTGGTCTATAACATCTGTTAGCATGGTCTATAACATCTGTGGGCGTGGTCTATAACATCTGTTAGCGTGGTCTATAACATCTGTTAGCGTGGTCTATAACATCTGTTAGCGTGGTCTATAACATCTGTTAGCATGGTCTATAACATCTGTGGGCGTGGTCTATAACATCTGTGGGCGTGGTCTATAACATCTGTTAGCGTGGTCTATAACATCTGTGGGCGTGGTCTATAACATGTTAGCGTGGTCTATAACATGTTAGCGTGGTCTATAACATCTGTTAGCGTGGTCTATAACATCTGTGGGCGTGGTCTATAACATGTTAGCGTGGTCTATAACATGTTAGCGTGGTCTATAACATCTGTTAGTGTGGTCTATAACATCTGTTAGCATGGTCTATAACATCTGTGGGCGTGGTCTATAACATCTGTTAGCGTGGTCTATAACATCTGTGGGCGTGGTCTATAACATCTGTTAGCGTGGTCTATAACATCTGTGGGCGTGGTCTATAACATCTGTGGGCGTGGTCTATAACATCTGTTAGCGTGGTCTATAACATCTGTGGGCGTGGTCTATAACATCTGTTAGCGTGGTCTATAACATCTGTTGGCGTGGTCTATAACATCTGTGGGCGTGGTCTATAACATCTGTTAGCGTGGTCTATAACATCTGTTAGCGTGGTCTATAACATCTGTTAGCGTGGTCTATAACATCTGTGGGCGTGGTCTATAACATCTGTGGGCGTGGTCTATAACATCTGTTAGCGTGGTCTATAACATCTGTGGGCGTGGTCTATAACATCTGTGGGCGTGGTCTATAACATCTGTTAGCGTGGTCTATAACATCTGTGGGCGTGGTCTATAACATCTGTGGGCGTGGTCATGGCATGTTCGCCTCCCCCCTTGTGTTGTGAACGTTGTGTAGATGGATGAAAGCAGATTGGATTATATTTGCATAATGTATTTATATTTCCTCTTGATAACATTAGATGTTTACACAGCTAACAGCATTACGAAAATTAGTTAGCTAAGCCGTTAGCGAACATTAGTTGTCAGATCTTGTGAGTGAGTGTTTCTGAGACAGAGAAAGGTTCTCCTGATTTGTCCGTCTGAAAAATGTCATTTTTAGTGCCAGAATGTTCAGAAGATATGCAGCTTGTGAAAAATATTTACTTTGGTAACTTCGGGGAGAAAGAATCGGTCATAATCTGTGTTCTCGTTCACTTCTCCCGTTGGAGTTAAGAGACTCAGGACCTGCCGGTGGCGTCCTAAAGGGGGCGGGGCCGAGGAGAAACCCACCTGACACAGATCCAGAAACTGACTCTCAGTGTGCCGTCTCCTTTCTGAACTGTCTCTGGTATCAGTCTGTGCAGAGAAACTCTGTACGCTGTAAATATGTCTGCAAGTTTTAATCCAATTTACTACAAATCACTTCACATCACAGCTAACCTATATATATGTCAATATGCTGATGACATCCGCCTAATTTTGGCAGAAAAAAAGTAAACAAAAAAGGGAGTGGTAATGTGAGGATGCCCTCACTAACTGACTCAATGACCTGAATACTAGCTTGTCGTGAAGGAGGCTAAACTTACACTAAATGTTGGAGAGGAAAAACTGTCATGTCCATTTTCAAAGAGGTCACTTGACCTATGACCTCCAGATCAGTGAATGTAAATGGGTTCTATGGGTACCCACGAGTCTCCCCTTTACAGACATGCCCACTTTATGATAATCACATGCAGTTTGGGGCAAGTCATAGTCAAGTCAGCACACTGACACACTGACAGCTGTTGTTGCCTGTTGGGCTGCAGTTTGACATGTTATGATTGGAGCATATTGTTTTATGCTAAATGCAGTACCTGTGAGGGTTTCTGGATCAATATCTGTCATTGATTTGTGTTGTTAATTGATTTACAATAATAAATATATACATACATTTGCATAAAGCAGCATATTTGTCCACTCCCATGTTGATAAGAGGATTAAATACTTGACAAATCTCCCTTTAAGGTTCATTTTGAACAGATAGAAAATGTGGGATTAACTATTTTAATCGATTGACAGCCCTAATTATGATATTTTATCTCTTCTGTAGTGTTGATAATGCAGCTCAGCTCTTCTACTGGTATCACCGTCCTCGACCATGTGACAGAGATTTGTCTTCAGCCACGAGGACGACGGCTCGGTCCACACAGTATTATACATTATAGGAATATTGGATCAGCACAGTGTCTCTGAAGCATTGGTTCCTCCACCAGAATAATCACATTCATTTTATAGAAACAGCTCCCCGTCTTCCCCCCTCAGGCTTCCTCTCTTTCTCTGCAGCAAGAATAATAATAGAGGGATTATTGGCCTGCTTGTCAGGCTATTAAAACATGAGATGGAGAGACAGATACAGAGACAGAGAGTTCGGTAAAAGAGACAAAGATGGGAGAGGAAATGACGCTGAGCTGAGGGGACAGTAATGAAGATAACTGGTTGTCTCTTTCAGACTGATCAGACTGCAACTGTAGATAGTAGAGAGCTGGTAACGTGGTAGAACGGTATACTGGGTCTCTGTAATGAGAACAAATAGCATGTCAACGTCCATCATCCTATCTCGTGTTGTGTCTCCATCGCCGTCTGCAGCAGCTGTGATTATGAAACAGGGACTCAGAGGGCTCATCCGTGATGCATTAGCTGAATAATAAAACCCAAATCATCTTTAGACTCTGTAACGCTCTCTAATGCCGGAGCACGAATAGGCCGCCACGCGTCTCTGCAGCTTTTGCAGTAACTGATAAATCTCCATTCCTCGCATGCTCGGACGTAAGCAAAAGCTACGCAGCCGTCAGAGTTAATCAGTCACCTCCAACACGGAGCTTCGCCTCTAATCTCATTTGTTGGCTGTTTATTAAATTCATGGTTCTGCAAAATAATAAAAACACAAGGACATTAATGTGTTGATCTGAAGTGAAACGGAGGACTGGAAGTCAAAATTAAAAACAGGTTTTTCAACAAATCACATGAAAAGAAAAGTGTCATAGAGCATCATTTTATGATTTTCATTATATTGCTGAAGTGTCTTAAACCTGCATTCTCTCTACCAGCCAGCAGGGGGCGACTCCTCTGGTTCTATAGAAGTCTATGAGAAAATGAGCCTACTTCTCTCTTGATTTACGACCTCAGTAAACATTGTAAACATGAGTTTATGGTCTCAATCACTAGTTTCAAGTCTTCTTCAATACAGCATGATGTTCATTTAGTAAATGATGGTCCTATTTAGAGTCAGATAGACCATAAAGCAGGGGATGCTTTAGGGCGGGGCTACCTGGTGATTGACAGGTCGCTACCACGGCGTTGTCCGGTCTGGGAGTTGTTCGTGTTTACATCTAATTAATACTTTCACAGCATGTTTTCACTTCATCATAAAGTTAATTAGAACATTTTGGTCGCCTAAAAATGTCTTATTCAGCGTTCGGTTGTACTTAGCTCCACCCTCTAGTGTCACAACTGGTTGCGAAAAAAACAAGACGGTGACGGCCAAAAACCAAGATGGAGACAGTCAAAAACCAAGATGGCGACAACCAAAAACCAAGATGGCGACGGTCAAAAACCGAGATGGAGACGGCCAAAAACCGAGATGGAGACGGCCAAAAACCAAGATGGAGACGGCCAAAAACCAAGATGGAGACGGCTCATTTTCTCAGAGACTTCTATACAACCAGAGGAGTCGCCCCCTGCTGGCGGGTAGAAAGGATGAAGGCACTTCAGCGTCGGCTTCACTTCTCAGACCCGGAGGTTGCTGCCAAACAATCCAATATTGCCATAAAGCCGTCTCTCACTGATGTTAAACTGCCTGTTACTCTGTTTGGTTCACACTAATATGAGTGTGTGCATGGTGTTGATAGGAGAGGAGGCACTGCTGTGGTGTTTGGCTTTAATTATCATGACCGTGTGTGTGTGTGTGTGTGTGTGTGTGTGTGTGTGTGTGTGTGTGTGTGTGTGTGTGTGTGTGTGTGTGTGTGTGTGTGTGTGTGTGTGTGTGTGTGTGTGTGTGTGTGTGTGTGTGTGTGTGTGTGCGTGCGTGCGTGCGTGCGTGCGTGCGTGCGTGCGTGCGTGCGTGCGTGCGTGTGTAGCAGGCAGCGTGCAGCGCAGCACGCCTCCCTCTCTGGTTGAATTACTGCCAGAATAAAAAGCTCTCTGGAGGTCCTCGCTCTCTCCGCTCTCTCTGATTCCTCCGTCACTGAGCTAACGGAGGAATAACTCATCCCCACCAGCAGGACGGTAAATCAGCCACCATGTCCCAGCATGCATGGGGGCTGGTTCCTCCAGATATGATGGCAGAGAGCGTGAAGAAGGACGGCATCAGAACGAGGACTTAAATCATTGATGTGATCGGATTCGCTGTCAGAGTGTCTCCATTATTAATTGAAGCTCAGTCAGTCTGTTTCTTATTGAGTCTTTATACATTTTAGATGATGTGGCCAAAAGTGTGTGGACACCTCTGGACTGTTTTACATGGTTTACACTACTGTAGACCCTTAGACGCTGATCTTTTACTGTTATTGTCTCCGTGCTGAAAACCAGCTCCATAAAGAAACGGTGACCTCGTCAGTGGAAAGTGTCTGAAAGCTCAGAGGTCACGAGTTGTGACGTGTTTGTTGACGTTGGAAGTTCATATTTCAGTACATAATAAGTTAATATATTGTAATTTTGGTCGTATATTTTAAAGTTAAATTCCAATTAAATTACATTTAATGAAAATAAAATAGAATAATAATGATAAAATAAAATAATATGAAATAAAATAAAAAATAAAGAATATAATGTAATAAAAAATTAAAAAATAACATTTTTCCAAATAAATAATAAAATGATAGAAAATTAAGCAAAATTAAAATTGATTTAATGAAAATAAACTAAAGATTAATACAATTATATTAAATAATATAAAATATGTAAAATAAAATAATACATATAATAAAAAGATAACGTGTTTCCAAATAAATAATAACATAAAATGATAGAAAATTAAGCTATATTAAAATAAAATTAGATTTAATGAAAATAAAATGGTAAAAATTTAAAATTAATTTAAAAAATATAAAAATAAAATGAAATTAATAAAAAATAAATACAATAAAAAATATAAAAATAATATAATAAGAAAACTAAAATAAGTTGTTTCCAAATAATAAAATAAAATAATAGAAAATCAAGCTAATTAGAAACAAAATATTAAAACAAATCTGGTGCAATATGTGTATTGTGCTCTGTAAAATAAAAGATAAAATTAAATAAAATGACATGAAATAAAAATAAATAAAAGTTGTTGCTTTCTTCTTTATAAAGCAACTTGTTTTTGTAAATCTAATTTTCTGAGACATAACTTTGGATACATTTTCACAATAAAAGCTTCTCATTATGACCAGAGAGTTCATGTTTCTGGTCGTATTTCTACAGATTGTGGCAGATCTTTACTGTGTAACTGTGTAAGTGTGTCTCTGCTTGTGTAGGTAGATAGAGTGTGATCTAATATGTGCGTCGTCTCTGCCTGATAACCAGAGGTTATCTCACAGCGAGCGTCGTGTTGCAGAGATCAGGTTTGGGAGCAGATCCTCCCGTTGCAGCCGGCTGATCTTCTGAACTTACTCCATTTTAATCAGTAAGGCCTCTACGACGCCTCGCTCCTCCTGCAGGTCATGGATCTGATCCCAGAGCGCCCGGCGTCCTCCGTCTCCGTCTCGTCTCCGTCTCCTCTCAGCGCAGAGATCCGTCTGGAGTTTCCAGACAGACAGACAGACAGACGGACGTGGCCTCCAGCTACAGGTAAAGAGAGAGAAGAAGAAGAAAGCAGATGAATCAGTGAGCTGCTGCTGTTTCTGAGCGTAAACTAGCAATAGGAGATGAAGATGGAGATGAAGAGCTGCTGCACAGATGTATCCCGATACTGTAAAACAAACCGTGGCCTCCTTCCACAGATTGAATTAGACGTTGAGTCAATTACATAATTAGTGTTTCTCTGTCAGGAGACAGTAGCAGATTACACACATCCAGACAACATGAGATGAATCAGTCACAGCTTTCTTTAAAACAGCCTGCGGAGGATTATTCAGTGTTATATTTCCACTAACAACAGTTTCTCTTTATATTGAATGAAATCATCATGTTTCACCAACAAGAGAGGAAACAAATACTGGTGGTGTCCTCCCAGGAGAACACGATATCTGGTGCAAATGAACCTTTTAAATAAACTATAAAGAAAACAAACAAAAATAAATTTAATTAGACATTTGCCCTTGCCAAATGCTAAATTAAATTAGATTTAATGAAAATAAATGAAATAAAAAAATATTTAAATGAAATAAAATAACATTAAATAAAAATTAATACAATAAAAAGTAATGAATATAATAGAATAAAAAATTAAATGTTTTGTTTAAAAAACAAATCTGGTGCAATATGTGTATTATGCTTTGTCCCTGTCAAATAAATGATAAAATTCAATACAATAACATGAAATAAAAATAAATAAAATAATAATAACAATAAATTTAATATAATATAATATAATAAAAATAACATGTTTCCGAATAAATAATAAAATAAAATGATAGAAGATTAAGCTAAATTAGAATTAAATTAGATTTAATGAAAATTAAAAGTTAAAACAATATTAATATTAAATAAAATAACATGTTCCCAAATAAATAATATAATGAAATGATAGAAAAATTAAGCTAAATTGAAATTAAATTAGATTCAATGAAAATAAATATTAATTAAAAAAAATACTAATATCAAATAAAATAACATGAAATAAAATAAATACAATAACAAATTATAAATATAATATAATAAAAATGTTTTAAATAAAATGTTACCCTATCAAATAAACAAAATTTAAATAGAAAAAAAAAATATGTTTTTTTGTGCTTTGTCCCTGTCAAATAAAAGATAAAATAAATAAAATAACATTAAAAAAAATAAATAATAAATATAATATAATAAAAAAAATAAAATGTTTCCCATCAAATAAAAAAATAAGTAAAACACTGCAGTTTAAGAAATAAATAGCTGTTTCCTTAAAACACAAAATAAGAGAAATACTCTGGATCGACTGACATCAACACATTAAAACTCAACAGTTAGGTTTCAACATGTAAAACATTTTAGACGACAAAGAAAAGAGAATAAATTACACAAATTCCTCAAATAACTACCTGGCAGACATGAATGTAATGTAGGCCAGCCGGCCGGAAACTAAACAAAAGAGACTGGAAAACTAAAACTGGGTTTCAGGTCAAAGACACGACTCAGAGACTCAGACTGGGAAACAGGACTCAGACTGGGAAACACGACTCAGACTGGGAAACAGGACTCAGACTGGGAAACAGGACTCAGACCGGGAAACAGGACTCAGACTGGGAAACAGGACTCAGACTGGGAAACAGGACTCAGACTGGGAAACAGGACTCAGACCGGGAAACAGGACTCAGACTGGGAAACAGGACTCAGACTGGGAAACAGGACTCAGACCGGGAAACAGGACTCAGACTGGGAAACAGGACTCAGACTGGGAAACAGGACTCAGACTGGGAAACAGGACTCAGACCGGGAAACAGGACTCAGACTGGGAAACAGGACTCAGACCGGGAAACAGGACTCAGACTGGGAAACAGGACTCAGACTGGGAAACAGGACTCAGACTGGGAAACACGACTCAGACCGGGAAACAGGACTCAGACTGGGAAACAGGACTCAGACTGGGAAACAGGACTCAGACTGGGAAACGCCGCTCCGCTCTGCAGGAATCCTGAATGATGACCCCCCCCCCCCCTCGTCTGTAAACACTAAAACCTGAATCCACTTCAACATCTTCAGCCTCTCGATGACAGACCACATGTTGTCATTCAGAGCTGCAGGTCACATGGTCTCTGACGTTAACACCCCCCCCCCCCAGGAGGATGCAGAGTGCTGTGGCTGCATCATCCAGAGCTTTGACAAGTGGCTGTCAGCCCCCCCCGCTCCGTCCCAGGAGTGATGGATGATTGACAGCCCTTCCTCTCTGGATCTATTCAGCCTCCTGCTGCAGAAAAACATCCAGCTTCACCTTCAGCTTCAGTTTGTCTCCAGATCTGATGATTTAATCCAGATTCTGATGAACAACTCCTCCCATCCCAGTAAAACCAGAATAACCAGTAAAACCAGAATAACCAGAATAACCAGAATAACCAGTAAAACCAGAATAACCAGAATAACCAGAATAACCAGTATAACCAGAATAACCTGAGTAACCAGTATAACCAGTATAACCCGTCTGTGACCGTCCCAGTGAAGCTGAGGGGGGGGGGGGGAACCGACTGAAGTGACCCACTTATTTATTTTATTTCTTCTCTTTTTATCCGGCGAGCGTTTAAACCACTGAGCCGTTCCCCTGCCGTTCCAACCCATTTCATTCATCCTCTCAGTGTGTGTGTGTGTGCGTGTGTGTGTGTGTGCGTGCGTGCGTGTGCGTGCGTGTGTGTGTGTGTGTGTGGTAGAAGAGGTGATAATAATGTGTTTTTTGGTTTCTGACACCTCCAGCGTTCCCCACAGACGTGAAGACTCACACATAAACTGAAATATTAAAACAAGTAAACATCTTCTGCTCTCTGTCTCTGAGGTGTTACATTTAAATATAAAATATATTACCCAAAATATCAATGCACGGTATTAACAACATGAAAACACGCCCAAAAATGACATGTTGATATTTACAGATAGTCCAACACTAACCGTCTCTTATGGAGGGCGAAACCTGCCAGAATCAAAAATAAATGATTCAATAAATAAATAAATGTCATAAATATAGCAAAATAATATTAAAAATAAATGTAGCCATTAATTGATAAAATGTTTTCTGTTTAAATTTGCTTCTTTATTTATGTATCTTTGTATTAATTATTTTATACATTTACTCTTCTGTTTAATTTCCCTTTTATTTATTTATGTATTTATTTTTAATTAATGAATTTATTTTTGCATTTATTAATTTTTTGCATAATTTTTTTTAAATGCATGTTTTTATTTATGTATTTATTCTTATTAATTTCAAATGTATTTATTTATCTTTTATTATATATATATATATATATATATATATATAAATTTCATTTAATTATTTTTTTTATTTATTTGTATTATTTTTTCATTTATTTTTCTTTTATTAATTTTTTGATTAATTTTTTATTTATTTATTTTTGCATTTATGTTTTATTTATTTTATATACATTTTTAAATGCATGTATTTATTTAAGTATTTTTGCATTTATTTATTTATTTTTCAGATTTTCTCTTTGCATTTCACCCATTATTTATTTCTAGAAGTATTATTTATTTATTTCTTGACCCACCCACTATT
Organism: Sebastes umbrosus; assembly: GCF_015220745.1. NCBI lineage: Eukaryota > Metazoa > Chordata > Actinopteri > Perciformes > Sebastidae > Sebastes > Sebastes umbrosus. The sequence continues at coordinate 754,805 of NC_051281.1, forward strand.
TATACTACGTCACTGCTCCGACGGTCAAATAACGGCGCGGCTGGGTTTACATTGGAGTTAGCTGATGCTAAAAGGTGCCTCTGTGCATCGGTCTCCGATGCCGAGGGGAGCTGCCCAAACGGCGGTATTTGTTGAGTTGGGAGTGAGAACGATGAAGGATGAACCATCCTCTGAGGCAGCTCTGACTCTCCATACATTAACACGTGAATAAACACCTCTCTGACACAATGTCAACAAAACTCTGAACATTTAATGTTTTACAAGCAAGTATTTTAATTTACAACATGAACGTGAGTCAGACCTCTGACTGGTTTGAGTTAAGAACATTTAAACACTGTTAAAACCGACATGGCGTGAATGTGTTCAGCTCAGCAGGTGAGTGTGCCAGACAGGCAGGCTAACGTTAGCACAGCTGGAAGACACAGCTGGAGTGACAGACATGAACAGACTCACTGTGAGGCATTGAAATCAGTCTTTCTACCTCCGTTCACCTCCGTGTCCGTCCACTCTGGACGCTGGTTTCACACTGGAAGACTCGGAGCATCATGAGTGGATCAATCTGAGCTTTTATAAAATCAGATAAGCGTTCTCCGTTGTGTGGCAGTACATATTATTATTATTTACTCTACTGTATTGTAAGTCAAGTGAAAGGAAAGCCTCGTGGTGAAACTACAAATGTCACTCAGCGTGCAGCGGTAGACGTCAGACTGTCGTCCTCTCGCTGTCCACAGCGTGACGTCTGGACTCAAACACCTCGACCGCTGTGACCTTTCACACAGCGGCGAACACTGAAATACAGCCGATTGGTTTCCCTTTATGAAGCCACAACAACAACCGGCCTGCAGACTGCAGAGTGCAGAATGGGACCGGAGGAAGGAGGACATCCTGGTATTCCTGGCATATTGTATATGACATATTGGGACGTACTCAATCTATTTCTGGCAGACTAAATAGTATAGTAGGGTACTGGAACGCTCAGTACAACCTGGCTATTCTGACCTACAATATCAAAAAGAACAGAACATTTAGACATTTCTAGGATTTGAAACACCTTAAATCAACAAGATGATATAATATAATATAGTTAGTTGGATGTTTGGATGCTGAGCAGCCTGCATGTTTTCCCCTCCTTAGGAGCTTGAATGCACGAGGAAGGAAACGACGTCTTCCTCGTTTTTAAGCTCTAACTTCCTCCATAAATGAATACAGCGATAGCAGCGATAGCAGCGATAGCAGCGTTAGCAGCGACTGACTGTAACACGTGGTGATGGATGGTGATGGATGGTGATGGATGGTGATGTAGATCAGGTTGTAAAATCAAGGAGAAAACAGCTTCTAGCATTCAGGTCCTGAAGAGTTTCTTCAAAGGAAACATTTTCCCTCTCAGACACATTCACACATTCACCCCCCCTCCTCCTCCTCCTCATCAGCCAGAGAGATGTGGGTTAATGAGGCACCACCCGGGGGCTCCGTCAGCATCACCTACACCACCAGGAGGAGGGGGGGGTGCTAGACTCTGAGCATCAAAGGTGGAGGAGGAGGAGGAGGTGGAGGAGGAGAGTTAATGAGGCAGAGTGAGTGTAGTGGTGGTGAGTCTCTGAGGAGATGTAGTACAGTACAGAGGTTTTACTACGGCAGCTCAGAGCTCACATTCACATGAAGAGTCGTAGCAGGAAGAAGCCACAGAAACCACAGTGAGGGTCTGAACTAGTCTCACAATGTGATGCTGTTCAGATGTTCAAGATAAAATGATCAAATCATGTGAGTTACATGTGGCCTGAACCTGAACCTGAACCTGAACCTGAACCTGAACCTGAACCTGAACCTGAACCTGAACCTGAACAACATGTGGATAAGAGAGAGAACTTATTTATTTCTACTTCAAGCTGTGTGGCTGAATGTGCAGCGTTGCTCAGCATTAGTGGGAGTGTCTTGTTCTCTCTCCTCCTCTCTACCTGCCGTCCTCTGAATGCAGCACCTGAGATCAGTTACTCATCAGGAGGAAGAGGAAGAGGAGGAAGAGGAGGAGGAGGATAAAGAGGAGTGGAGGAGCAGAGTTTGGCAGAAGCATTCAGAGCAGCCAGCCGGTGGCAGCGTCTTCCTCCTCCCTGAATGTTCCCCCATCCTGGGTCAGACTGTTGGGTTCTGGTTGGTTTAGTTTGGGCTGGAGATCTCCGGTATAGTTCTAGTTTTCGTGTTTTCTTTGGTTCAGGTTTAGATGGTCTTCAGGTAGTTTAGGGGGCTGATCTGGGTGCGACGGCCCACTGCGTGGCTGGCTCAGTGACTCTCCTTCTTTTGTTCTTTTTGACCGAGATCTCCTCCGACCCTTTAGTCTGTTCTCTCCTTTAAACTTTGAGTTCCTCTACCTATAGGAAGAGACACCCTACAGGTGATGAACTAACAGATATCACCATGAAACCAGTTGATTACTGACATTAACTGTCAACACTTCTGTACTGATTTGAATCCAAAATACCATCTTTACCTCACTAACCTAACCAAGTAGTTTCCTGTGAAGACGGAAGTTTATTTTGAAAAGACTTGTGTTGCTGGACATTTGCAGGAGAACTCACAAACACACGGTAACTGAGTCAGGTCTTATAGCCCTCCATTATGAAGTTAAATGCACTATCAAAGGTTCAAAACCTCTGAAACAACCTCCTCTCTTCTTCTGTGGTGGCCGGTGACCTCGGCATGTGTTGGGAGGTGGAGATGTTTCAGATGAATCATCCAGAGAGAGATAACACCGTCCTTCTTTTGCATTACGCTTTTCCCTGATCAGACCTGCAGACCTGCTCTTATTACCCAGAGAGGAATAAAGAGGAAGTCTTTCTGCTTCAAAGGAGACAAATTCATGCAAATGCTGAGCGGCGCTCTCGTTGATACGACTAACCTCGTCATAAAGATAAAGAGCTCCGGAGCTCCGGAGCTCTGAAGGGACATAAAGAGACTCTGATGCTCCTCTGACTCACATCAGCCTCTTATTCTAAATAGACTCATTCATTTCTCTACATGTCCTACATGCATGTGGACAAAATGTCCACGACAGAGGACACACGTCAATGGGCTAAAGAGATCAATATTAAATCTCAACACTTTTAGCAGCGGACATCTTGTGTATTTCTTCTATTCAGACTACTTCTTAATTTTCTTACAGTATTTTATTCAGGCAACATTCTTGTGAAGTTATTTGTGTCACTGTGAGCAACGTTATCCTCGTGCAACAGTTCCTATAATACCTTACAAAGAGTTATTTTGTTATTTTTTACCGCTATAAGACGAGGTCTAGGACTCAGGTAAACAACAGGTTAACATGAGTGGGAGAGGATGGACGAAGAGAACACACAGAATATGATAAATAAAGTCCATAAAAAGTTTATAAAGTTACCGGAGGTTAACTGGAGGAGATCAGTGACGAGTCAAAGTCTGCAGAGAAGAGGCAGCTCTCGAGACACAAAAGATAAATTCACTCCTTCGTGCACGCCCCTCAGCAAATGAATGTTGTTATTTGGTCAGATTTAATTTGTGCACCGTGAAAGCGAACCAGACTAAATAGAAAACAAACCAAAACTATCAGTTTAACTCTAGATCAGACCAGACAAACGAGAGCACCCTAAGTGGTTTTGTTGCCTAAACCTAACTGCAACCATTACCGTAGTTTTGTTGCGTGGTATAAAAACGACACATTCAAGCCGTTTAGCGTGAAATAAATACACCTTTCTTGATTTCCGCGTGTCTTTTGTACGTCATGTATCCTGAAATGTAAACACATCTGTAAGAGTTTGTGATGTAAAAAGTGAGGTTGTTGACCGTTGTTGACCCCAACTAAGTGGTTTTCTTGCCTAAACCTAACTGTGGATGTTTGCGTGGCTACAAATGACACACGAAAACATTAAAATACGTCTTCATGACGCTGAATGTCCTTGTAATGTCGTGGTATTTTTATGCCTTCCCGCAGGTACCAAAATACTTCAAATGACACTCAGGTCCAGTTACATTACAGTCACACACACACACACACACACACACACACACACACACACACATCTGTGGTCAATATGTGTGTGTGGTTCATGTTTAATTGATGAGGCAGTAAGCCATGTAATCACCAGTGATCAGAGAGGAAAACAAGCCTCCATATATAAAGGCTTAATCATCATCATCATCATCATCATCATCAGCAGCAGAGTGTGTTGGTCCCATCGACTGACTGATGGAGGTTATTATAGATCCATAACAACAGCTGCACAGAGCTAACGTTAGAGCCACAGGTAGACACACACACCTACAGGAACCACATCACACATCTCTTCTAACATAACATGCTGTACTGTGGTGATTATAATCCCATCTGACACTTTACAGTTGTGATCTTCAAACAGGAAGTTCATGAAGCTCCAGCTGATAGAAATGAAGTGATCGCTTCATCACCGCTGAATGAACCGAGAAGAAAGAGACTAACAGAGTGAGATCTAACGAGTAATGTCTAGATGTAGCTTTGTGTAACGCTGGAGGAGAAGATGAACAACACTGCCGGCATTTAAGAGACAAGCAGAGAAATGATAACGAGCTCTGATGCTCAGTTGGGACTCTATCTATCTTAGACCCGGCGCAAAGCGGCGCCATTTTCACGCCCAAGTTGTGTAAGCGGCAAATGTATTTGCACCCATCTGTATGCCCATCGGCGTGTTGGTCTTAAATGAGGTGTGGTCAGGCACTTTGTTGGCGTATTGTTATCTTGAGTTTTGAGGCTGATGGATCCGCGTGTTACGCACCACCTCTCCGGCAGCGCCCGACTACGTTACGCACCACTTCTCCAGCAGCGCCCGGCTGCGTTGCGCACCACCTCTCCGGCAGCGCCCGGCTGCGTTACGCACCACCTCTCCGGCAGCGCCCGGCTGCGTTGCACACCACCTCTCCGGCAGCGCCCGGCTACGTTACGCACCACCTCTCCGGCAACGCCCGGCTGCGTTACGCACCACCTCTCCGGCAGCGCCCGGCTGCGTTACGCACCACCTCTCCGGAAGCGCCCGACTGCGTTACGCACCACCTCTCCAGTAGCGCCCGGCTGCGTTACGCACCACCTCTCCGGCAGCGCCCGGCTGCGTTATGCACCACCATTCCGGAAGCGCCCGGCTGCATTACGCACCGCCTCTCCGGCAGCGCCCGGCTTCGTTACGCACCACATCTCCGGTGGCGCCCGGCTGTGTTACGCACCGCCTCTCCGGCAAGTTGGGGGCGAGTTGGACACGCCCTAAAATCCCTTTAGACCAGGCGCTATAGATGGTTAAAATAGCGCCTCTAGTGTTTCAGGACTAATCTGATGCTCCAAATCAAAAGATCATCCTCCATATTTAGTGTTTTTTTAAAGCTTTCAGAATACTCTCAGATCCACCAACAGTTCATTAACAGAGTCACACCTCAGACTGTCATTCTGCTCCTTTATCCTTTCAGACTTCATTCATCTCCTCCTGCAGCTGCTCATTCATGCAGCTTCATGTGAAGTAGAACCAGGATGTTTTTCTTTTGAAGATATCGTCAACGTTCCTCAACAGAGAAACAGAGTTTAAATAAAACGGGTCAAAGTCAGACCAGAAATTAATTTTCTTCTCCTCACAAAAACAAAATGACTCTGAAGCTCCAGAGACTCACAACATCCCTACCAGTTAGAAGTGTGTCGTTGTGTCTGACTCTAATTACTACACACACACACACACACACACACACACACCTTTGTCTTTGGGGGATCATCGTAATGACATCATCAACAACAAAACATCAACAGTCTGCTCACATTCTCTCACACACACACACACACACACACAGTGTGTCTGACCTCATTCCTACAATCTATCTCCTGTTAGAGAGGGCAAGAGGAGAGGAAGAGGATGATATCAGGTAAGATGAATTCAACCAAAGAGGTGAGAGTAGAGGGATAAAAAGGCCTGAATGAGCAGAGGAGATAGATAGATAGATAGATAGATGGAGGGATAGATACAGTAGATGGAGGGATAGAGGGATAGATAGATGGAGGGATAGATACAGTAGATGGAGGGATAGAGGGATAGATAGATGGAGGGATAGATACAGTAGATGGAGGGATAGAGGGATAGATAGATAGATAGATAAAGGTATGGATAGGTAGATTGAGGGATAGATAGATAGATACAGTAGATGGAGGGATAGAGGGATAGATAGATAGATAGATAGATAGATAGATAGATGGATAGATGGATAGATAGATACAGTAGATGGAGGTATCGCTGTGGCGTTAATAAACAAGAGGAGGGTAATAAGGTAGGAGAGGAGATAGATAGATAAAGGTAAGAATAGGTAGATTGAGGGATAGATAGATAGATACAGTAGATGGAGGGATAGAGGGATAGATAGATAGATACAGTAGATGGAGGGATAGAGGGATAGATAGATAGATAGATAGATGGATAGATGGATAGATAGATACAGTAGATGGAGGTATCGCTGTGGTCTCCGGGGTGTCGTTAATAAACAAGAGGAGGGTAATGAGGTAGGAGAGGATCTCTGAGCAGCAGATGGCTCCGTGAGTCATGATGGGATCCGGAGAGATGAGAGAGAAAGAGGTTGAATCATTTATCTGATCAAAGCGTCTCTTTAAACCTGAACCTCTCATCCTGCTGCTTTACTTACCTACGGAAGCCCTGAGAGGCAAGAGAGAATGTTTTTGTTTTCAAAGTCTGATCTAAATTATTTTCTTTTCTGTGTTTAAGACTCAAGAACAGGTGAAAAAAAAAATGTTTTGCAGGATAATCTAATAAGTTCTGTATTTTGTGTGTGAAAACGGAAAAATTTAGGCAGATTTTTCTAAGAAAAAAAATGATACCACCTGTATTCACTGACACGCTAAGAAATAAAAAATTCACTTGTTTTTAGGCAAAAAAAAAAGTTTTTAAAAAAAAGTTTTTTTTTTTTTTTTAAATGTAAGAGAAATTCACCAGTTTTCACACAGAGGCAAAAAAAAGTAAGTTAGAAAAATCAGCAAAGGTTTTTTTTTTACCTGTTTTCAGGCTAAAAAAAAGTTTTAAAAAAAAGTAAAAAAATTCACTTGTTTTCACACAGACACAAAAAAGGAACTTATAAATATGATTATCCTGTTCTTCAGTCATAAACACAGGAGATAAAATAATTTAAATCAGACTTAAAAAATAATTAATAAATTATCTTAAAGCTATAATCTGGTACGGTGCATCAAATGACCATCAATCCCCAGAAGAAAAAAAAAATCTTGCTGCCATTCAGGGCTTCCGTATTTACCTGAATAAAAGTGAATAAAAGAGGAAAATGTTTAATTGACTCATTGCTGCTCCTAAACACCAAGAGCCTCTTTTCAAAATAAGAGTCCCTACTCTTAAACTACTTCTGATCAGGTAAAATAATATTTAATATTTGGTCGTGTTACTGAGAGAAGAATCCACGACTCTAAATAAAGATAAACCAGTTGTATTTAGATTCAGCCACGTGTCCTCTCCTCTTCCTCCTCCTCCTCGTCTTCCTCTCTCTGGATCGATGCTGACCTTTGACCTTGCTGAGGGGGTGTCGATGTTTTCAGACGGCCTCTCTTATCAGCTCATTGTCACTTTTAACAAGGATCCATCACAGACACATCACAGCCTGGTTATCGACTGACTGACTGACTGACTCTGGATCTGCTGGAGGCGTTTAGGACGACTCACTCCGAGAGAGAGAGAGAGAGGAAGAGGAGAGCAGGAAAATCCCTTCTTCTTCTTCCTCCTCCTCCAGAAACCAAGGACACGCTGTAATTGGCTTAAACTGAGAGGAGAGGAAGAGAGGAGAGAGTGATGAAAGGAGATGGAGGGATGTGATGACTAGCAGCGAGGAGGAGGAGGAGGAAGAGGAGGAGGAAGAGGAGGGAAAGTGATGGTGGTGGAGGGGAGGTTGGATTAGAATGAGGATGAAGAGCGATTGATGAACTGTCAGCACCGTTTACAGAGACCTGACTTACAAGCATCAACACTAGACGGCCGTCTGAGCTCAGTAATGTATTCACAGTCTAATATATAATATAACATATTATTATTATGGTCTGCATCTTCTTCAGCGTCTCGTTGGAATTTCAGTGGTGAAACATAAACTAAACTTTATTCTAGGCGTGATAATAACAAGTTAACGCAAATTCAATTAAAGGGACTATTTGTAAATTTTTAAGCGTATAAATGTAGCGGGTCGGCACACATGCGCGTTCGCATATGCGCGCTCGCGTGTGGCCGGAGCCTCGTCTCCGCTGCCTGCTCGCCTTCACTCAGACAGCGCGCGCATTCTCGCGTACTCGCTCCACCTCTAGACGTGAACACGCACTCACTCCACACTGCAGAAGAGTTAGTTTAGCTCTGAGAATATCTAGTGAATGTTCAGTGGACGTTTTGCAGAAATAACTGCTGCAGCTCCTCCAGACCAACAGAGGTTTCCCGTGTCTTGTGAAGTGACGGGGCTCCGCAGAGAGTTACGTTGTCTTCTCGTTACCGACCGGGTGCCGGTGTCTCCCTGCTCTCTCCGGCTGCGGGCGGAGAGAGCAGGGAGACACACTGCAGAGCCCCGCTGCCTGTAGATGTAGATCCTCACAGTAACACCATACAGGATGTAGATCCTCACAGTAACACCATACAGGACGTAGATCCTCACAGTAACACCATACAGGATGTAGATCCTCACAGTAACACCATACAGGACGTAGATCCTCACAGTAACACCATACAGGATGTAGATCCTCACAGTAACACCATACAGGATGTAGATCCTCACAGTAACACCATACAGGACGTAGATCCTCACAGTAACACCATACAGGATGTAGATCCTCACAGTAACACCATACAGGATGTAGATCCTCACAGTAACACCATACAGGACGTAGATCCTCACAGTAACACCATACAGGATGTAGATCCTCACAGTAACACCATACAGGATGTAGATCCTCATAGTAACACCATACAGGATGTAGATCCTCACAGTAATACCATAAAGGACGTACTGTAGATCCTCACAGTAACACCATACAGGATGTACTGTAGATCCTCACAGTAACACCATACAGGACGTACTGTAGATCCTCACAGTAACACCATACAGGATGTAGATCCTCACAGTAACACCATACAGGACGTACTGTAGATCCTCACAGTAACACCATACAGGATGTACTGTAGATCCTCACAGTAACACCATACAGGACGTACTGTAGATCCTCACAGTAACACCATACAGGATGTAGATCCTCACAGTAACACCATACAGGACGTACTGTAGATCCTCACAGTAACACCATACAGGATGTACTGTAGATCCTCACAGTAACACCATACAGGACGTACTGTAGATCCTCACAGTAACACCATACAGGACGTACTGTAGATCCTCACAGTAACACCATACAGGATGTACTGAAGATCCTCACAGTAACACCATACAGGACGTACTGTAGATCCTCACAGTAACACCATACAGGATGTACTGAAGATCCTCACAGTTACACCATACAGGACGTACTGTAGATCCTCACAGTAACACCATACAGGACGTACTGTAGATCCTCACAGTAACACCATACAGGACGTACTGTAGATCCTCACAGTAACACCATACAGGATGTAGATCCTCACAGTAACACCATACAGGACGTACTATAGATCCTCACAGTAACACCATACAGGACGTACTGTAGATCCTCATAGTAACACCATACAGGACGTACTGTAGATCCTCACAGTAACAGCAGCTGACTCAGATATAGAAGGTGTAGTTTAATCCTCCAACATACCACATTAAGACACCAAGACCTTGAGGAACACCAGAGAAAAAGACATGCTGTGATTTGGGATTTGGGAGATTTCTGCAAGAATTTGCATTTGTTGGCGATTGGATGGCGAGCACTTTGTGTTGTGTAAACTGGTCTCACTATAATGAAATGTCTCCTATGGGGACTAACATCATCACACATGAACACAGTTGGGCTCATTGGATCCACCAGAGTCTCAGCTTTACAGTGAGACCCAGTTTATGGAATCCAGAGACTGTTTAGGGACCCCAGCATGCAGAAATATTATATAACACACCATTTTAGAATAGGAGACAATAACACATTTATACTATAACACATTCACATATCTGGAGGTCAGAGGTCAAGGGACCCCTTGAGGATGGACATGACAGTTTTTCCTCGCTAAAATATGTAGTGTAACTTTGGAGTGTTATTTAACCTCCTTCATGACCAGCTAGTCTGACATGGTTGGTACCGATGGATTCATCAGGTTTCATAGTTTACTTTTCTTCTGCCTTTCTTTTGGACATTTTCTGGACTTCTTTTGGGACTTTTTTGGGTAAAATTTGGGACATTCTTCTGATTTTTTTTGACCATTTTCTGACGTTTTTCAGATTTTTTCTGATTTCTTCGGATTTTTTTTGAACATTTTCTGACTTTTTCAGACATTTTTTGGACATTTTATTTTTACAATTTAAAACAAATTTGCGTTCTTCGACAGCCCATATATACGCACCAATCCACCTTCATGACCAGCTAGTATGACATGGTTGGTACCGATGGATTCATCAGGTTTTATAGTTTACTATGATACCAGTATCGGACTTTTTTTCTGCCTTTCTTTTGGACATTTTCTTGACTTTTTTTGGCCATTTTTTGAACAATTTTCTTACTTTTTCCAGACCTCTTTTTCGGACGTTTTTCAGAATTATTTTTCGAACATTTTAGGAGATCTTTGGGACTTTTTTTCAGAAATTTGTTGGACAATTTTCTGGACATTTTTCAGACTTTTTTCTAGTTTCATATGATACCAGTATCTTCACTCTAGTTTTAAAACTGAGTTTTTCCTCGCCAAAATATTTAGCGCAAGTTTGGAGCATTATTGAACCTCCTTCGTGACCAGCTAGTATGACATGGTTGGTACCGATGGATTCATCAGGTTTTATAGTTTACTATGATACCAGGATCTTCACTCTAGCTTTAAAACAAAGTCAGTCAGGACTGCTCACGATCCTGCGAGTCTCAGAGGGTTGTAATGTGAAATAGGGGAGTTAAAGCAACCTGGTGTTTAAATTAAGAATTTCAAGCGAATTGTTTAAAAAGTGAGTAAAAACAGTTTTGTTTTAGTGCTACAGACTCTTCTTATCCTGATATAATGAATAACAGTAAAACATTCATAGTCACATCGATACATCGTCATTCATATCATCATATTGATTCAGACCCACATCCCCCGGCGCTGGTTGAACCTCTAGTTTACATAGAAGACCTGAACATTTATATTCATTCAACACACACAAACACAACAAGAGGAACTCACTATCGACCAGCCGGGAATCCATCAGCCACAACTATTAATCTATTACTCTCCCTCTCAGTCAGTCAGAGAGGATCCTCTGAGGGAGGGATGAGGCCAGACTACAGGAGGAGGATCTGATATCTGAGATAGACGCTCCCTCAGATCACATCTATTCATCTTCTAGGAGACACTTTCACCTTCTAGACTTCTATCTGCAGATCAGCGCACAAAGACCAGGCTTTTAAGAAATATGCAAACATGAGGTTATAAAACGGAGTCCATGCAAAGCATCACATTACACCTGCTGTCATCCCCTCACTTCCCTCCATACAAGGCTCCATGAATTATTGAGCGCTCCCTGCTCCGCTTTGTCAAACTACTACAGCACACCTCCGACCTCCGGCTGAGCAGAAGAAAGAGTCCACCTGCTGCCACCATTCATAAAAACACACATGTAAGGATGCTGCTATATATGATCAAAATGATTCACATACAGAGACACATGCTTCCTCTATATCTCCAGTTTGGTCACCACGAGGATGTAGAATCCAGCTCTCACAGGGTTAACGTGTGCAGGTGTGTGTGTGTGTGTACTCACCTTTGTTGCTGAAGGAGTGTGTGTGTTAGTCGGTGTGTGTTATCAGCCTCTCTCTCGTCTCCGTGTCGCTCCCACGGCGAGCTGGAGTACACTGAGTGTGTGTGAGCTCTCTCGCTGGCTATTGTTACAGGAGAGAAGCAGCCAGACTGAGCATGCTCCAGCCCTCGTGGTTGGCATGGCAACGGGAGAAAGCGGCGGTTGAGTAGCGAGGTGCTTTCTGAGAGCGAGAGCAGAGATCAGGCAGGTGCTGCTGCTGCTGCTGTGTCATCACTTGATTAATCTCTGATTCTCCTCCGTTTCATTCTCTCTCTCTCCGGTCAGAATAAAGTGACAGCTGCTCCGTCAGACCGACCCGGATCACATTCAGGACTGGATCAGAACTAATCCACCACAGTCCAGCTCTCAGTCAGACACCTGACGTTTAACCTGGATAAAAACACCCTGAATGTGACAAATACTGGAGCTTTAATCCCACGATGCATTTATAACCCCATATAACCCTGAACCTTCTAAATGAAGGATTCAAAGCTCTTTAAGGGTTTTTCTGGGCCTTCATTTCTCCGTCAACAGCAGAGAGATGACAAGAAATAAGATGGAGAGAGATCCCTTAACCTTAACAAAGTACTTATATCGTGAGGAAGAAAGCTTCAGAGATTCTTTTATTTTATTTGGGAGATATTTTTGGAATTTATTAAAAATGGTGACTTGGGGCGTTGGAAGTGTGAGGCCGGGGTTATTTATTTATTGATGTTGAGGAATGTGTGCCATACTCTGTCTTATACTGTATGTGTGACAGTATTTTTATTCTATTTTAGTTTCATGTTTCCTTTTTTTTACTGTAAAGTTTGGCCTTTAATCCTTTTTTAATTATTTATTCACTTTTTATTTATTTATGTGGATTTTGTTTTTATCTTTTGTGTTATTATTATTATTATTATTATTATTACTATTATTATTTGTATTTTATATAATGTGTTCTAATTGGGGAGTTTGTATAATGTGTTAAATCTATAAAATTATAAAATCACTAAAAGAATTTTTTATTTTAACCCAAACCACAATCTTTCCCTCTGGAATGTCATTTAAGGCAATATTAAATAGAATAAATAAATAAATAACTGCCTATGAAATAAATCCTGAAATAAATAAATGTGTAATTATATTTACATTTATTTATGTATCTATTGCCTCATTTATTTATTTCAGGATGTATTTCATAGCCTTTTTCATTAATTTTGATGTATATATTTATTTATTTATTGTGAGGAATGTTCCATACTCTTATGGTATACTGTCTTATATGTGTGACCATATTTTTATTGTATTTTTCTTTCTTTCTTTCAGTAAATTTTCACCTTTAGCTAATATTTATTTATGTGGATTTAGTTTTACATTTTTATCATTATTATTATTATTATTATTATTATTATTATTATTATTATTATTATTATTATTATTATTATTGTTGTTATTGTTGTTATCAATTATTACTTTTTGTATTTTATATAATGCCATGTGTTCTAATCAGGGAGAGTTCATATGCATAATGTGTTAAAATGTTTAAAATAAAAATAAACAAATGTTTACAAAAAAAACAAAAAAAGAACTTATTTTAACCCAAACCACCGTCTTTCTTTATGGAATATAATTTAAGCCAATATTAAACAAAGAAATAAATAAATGCATAAATAAATTATAAATATGCCTATGAAATAAATAAATGTGGCTAAGAAATAAATTTCCTTGAAATAAATAAATGTGTATTTTTATTTACATGTATTTACATATTTATTGCCTCATTTATATATTTCAGGATTTATTTATTTATTTATCTAATTAATTAATTAATATTGGCGTGAATGGCATTCCATAATTCCCGTCCCTAACCAAGTTGCTGTCCCATCATCAAACAGTTTAGGAAGGCACAGACAAACAATGTCATGCTGTCCAATCGATGTGCTTTGTTGTTTAATTTGGAGGACCTGTTAAGAACATCATCACATATCAATATTAGATAATGTTATAATAAGTGCTGCACCATTGACCTCCATCTGCATCAGAGATCTGAGTGTTATTGGCTGTGAAGGACGGCTTTCATTAGAAGGAAGTGATTGACACCAATCAATATGTTTCCTTCACCGATCATGAATAATTAAAATGAATGGAGCTCTTCTTCTTCACATAACACCAGGATGATTCCTCTACTGTACCTCACTAAAATCATCCTCATTAATATGTACAATTATTTACGCAGCAGGATGCTGACGTCTGATCAGACCTTCTGCTCAGTCGGAGGAACACGAGCCATAACAATGAACCATTCTAACACAAGAGCTCTCAGGATCTGTGTCTCCTGCTGCTGTGTGTTGTGATGACAGCGTGGCGGCGGCCATATGTAGAGAAACCAAGATGGCGACGGCCTAAAACCAAGATGGCCTAAAACCAAGATGGCAACATCCAAAAACCAAGATGGCAACATCCAGAAACCAAGATGGCGACAACCAGAAACCAAGATGGCAACATCCAGAAACCAAGATGGCGACAACCAGAAACCAAGATGGCGACAACCAGAAACCAAGATGGCCAGAAAACCAAGATTGCCAGAAACCAAGATGGCGACAGCCTAAAGTCTATGGTTTAGCCTGTGAAAGCCAGTCATACAGTAGATGTCAGTAGAAGTCTTTACTGCAGGTTAGATGATGTCTGAGTGTGTGTTAGAGTCCAGGTCGGCCCGGTTCTGTTATCAGACCCTCACCGAGGTCTACGTGGTTCTGACACCGAGGCTTCCTGGTGAGACGAGCTGCCCCGCTCCGCCGGGCGACGCGCGGTTAGATAATTCATGAGGGCTCCACCGTCGGTTCAATAATTCATCGGGCACTCGCTCGGCTCTGCTCTGGGTGAGTCACGGACAACCAGCCTTTTACTGAGAGGAGGAGAGGGAGCAGGACGCGACCAGAGGGGGGTAAACTCAATAAGAACCACACCGGTACTTTTTAAAGCTAAATTTAGCTGCTTCCATGCCTCCGGGGAGGAGCTGCAGGAGGGTCAGCCAGCTTTTAGTGTTTAGAGTTAGTAACCCTGGAGCCTGAAGGCATGAAGCACCGTCCTGATGAACCAACCAGAACAACACCGTCATGTCATCCCTCCGTGTTGTTACAGCCTAATAGAGAGAGTTCACATCACTTACTGTCAGCTCTCCCAGGGAGGAACAATACATGGCTGGTTTACACGTCGGAGGGGGAGGAGTGCGTTAAACACAGGACGTCGTAAAGCTCTGCCAGTGTGTTTATCAGGCGCTTGATTGCTTGGCAACCACAGGGGCATTGTGGGGCACGGTGCGGCCCTTTGATACCCGACGATCAATAGAGTGGTGGGTGACTGGGTGGGGGGTGATGGAGGGTGATGGAGGGCACAATGCACAAAGGAACACAGTGGCACACATACAGCGGAGCAGCCGCCGGCCCGACACACTCAACTATATTTAAACCACTAACTGGGTCTTTGTCCACTGGCATGAAGGTAATATGTCCTCTACTGGTCACCTTTCTGTGGTGGACAGGAACGCAAACAAGCAGCACCATGATGGTTTATTAAATTACAGGCATTAACCCGCTGAGACCCGCGATCCCGAACAACTGTACTGTCTTTCAGAGGTTGAAGCAGGTTTATTTTTAGAGCTAGAGTGAAGATACTGGTGTCATATGAAACTATAAAACCTGATGAATCCATCGGTACCAACCATGGGTTTGTCATGTCTAGCTTGTCAGGAAAGAGGCCAAAGAACGCTCCAAAGTTAAGCTAAATTTTGGCAAAGACTCTGGTGGATCCAATGAGCCCAACTGTATTCATGTGTGATGATGTTAGTCCCCATAGGAGACATTTCATTGACCTCACTGTATAAAATGACCTGTGGTGACCTTTAGGATAATCACAGCCTCATGAAACTTTAGAGCCACAAACTAGAGACCTAGAGCATTCAGAGGATGGATGGATCAGACTAGAGACCTAGAGCATTCAGAGGACGGATGGATCAAACTAGAGACCTAGAGCATTCAGAGGATGGATGGATCAGACTAGAGACCTAGAGCATTCAGAGGATGGATGGATCAGACTAGAGACCTAGAGCATTCAGAGGATGGATGGATCAGACTAGAGACCTAGAGCATTCAGAGGATGGATGGATCAGACTAGAGACCTAGAGCATTCAGAGGATGGATGTCTTTCCTAGCTAGATTGACAATAAGGGGGTTTCTGAGCAGAGTAACACAACACAAGTGCTCGCCATCAAATCGCCAAAAAAATGCAATTCTTGCAGAAATCTAAAAAAAAAAAGTTTTTGATCCCAAATCACAGCATGTGTTTTTCTATGGTGTTCCTCAAGGTCTTGGTGTCTTAATGTGGTATTTTGAAGGGATTATTGACGGCTTTCAAGTATTTAAAACATCATCCATGTCAACCTAAACCTAGCAAAGTAGATTTGTTTTGTGTTTAAAACTGTGACAGTTTCCCTCCAAACGTACCTGAGACTGAAGTTTAGTTGTTTTGGAAGGTAACTTTGTAGGAGACCAAGTTGTGGACGTTGGACTTATTGTAACAGCGGTGTGTTGAAGCCTCACAGTAAAAGACTCTGGTTTTGTGACTTCTAGGTATAAACTGTCTCTATTCTCTCAGTCGGATGGATAGATGTGATGTGTGTGAACACTAGAGAGACGGGAGGCGGCGGGGGAAGTGACCCACATTCCTCCAAAAACTGCTGCTTCATCCACTCATGACGTGAGTCGGTATGAGTCTGCACAATCAGTGAGCTACATATACGAACACATGTAGGGCTTTAACTAATGGTTATTTATCTATCGATTATTTTTCCCGTTACATTTTCCCAGATACCAAGGAGACGTTTCCCAAAAACCAAAAGATATTACATTTACAGTGATTTGAACGAGAGAAAGCTGGAACTGGAGGTTGTTAACAACCAATCGATTACCAGCTGTTGTCAGTTCATTTTCTGCTGATCAACAAATCAATTAATCGACTGCCGACAAAAACACCAAGACCCAAACCAGGAGCTGGTCTTCCTACTATCAGTCCAACCAGGAGCTGGTCTTCCTACTGTCAGTCCAACAGCTTCACTGTTTATATCGGGGTGATGATCTGCTAACCTCAGAACCAGACAAACATTCTGATAGTATTTATAATGTGTGTTTATTGATTGGACCAGGCGGTGCAGTAGAGCAGATGACCCGCCAGGAAAAGAGGGAATTAATGGTGTTTAACAGGTCTGATAGGAACGAGAGGCGACTGCAGAGCCCCTGTAAACTGGTATCTCCATGTAAATATAACTCTGACCTATATTCTGGGATGTGTTAGTGAATGAGTGTACAGTATGTGTGTACTGATGCTCCCTCCTCAGCCGGTATTGGCTGCTATCACAATCAGCACGCCTGCAGCTGTACAGTACACTGACTGAACCCGGCCCTCCTAATGGGAAGCCTTGAAATCCAATTTTCCTCTCAATCTCTCCGTCTGCACATCGAGCGTACACAGTCCCTCTGTACGATTACTCTCCTCCAGATGACTCCAGATCTGGTTAGTGCTGCTGATGTACTGCTGCTGGTGGATAATGTCGCCTCTTTATCCTCCACAAATATACTCTAAACCAGATCTCACCACACGGTGCACTCTCTTTACCAGGTAGAAGGAAGTTACCGCTTTTATTGTGGTAGTCTGAGTAACGTGACGTCATATCCGTTCTGTATCCGTCAACCAAAACAAACGTTGGAGGGTCAGCGTGGATACGACCTGCACCCTCCCATGTTAAATCCAGCATGGTAAACACTACACATCCAGTAAAGGATGGAAACACTTTGGGTTTCACACATTGATGGGAAAAGCAGAGCTAGACAGAGCAGAGCTAAGGCTGCATGCTAACTTCTAAAAACAAAGGCCAGAACAAAGGCTGAAAAAAGTCAGAAAAAAAGCCAAAGTATGTCTGAAATATGGCCCCAAAAATTTCCAAAAAAGGCTAAAAGTTTTCAGAAAAAATACCTAAAAAAGTCTGAAATATGTCTGAAAAAAAGTCTAAAAAAAAGTCAGCTAAATATCAAAAAAAAAGGTGCGAAAAGGTTAGCAGGAAACGTTATCTTATTGCAGTAACTTTGCGGTGGAGCCGGCCGTTGCTCTCGTCTCCGTGGTCAAATGGGCCGACGCTACGGCTGTAGAGCACCCAGATACTGACATTTGTGTTCTCTGCATTGAAACGGCCCCGATGGAGCTGACCATGGATGGATAAAGAGAACGGAGCTGACGGGAGAGCTAGAGACCACCTTGGAGAAGTTACAGGAAGTAGACACGTGGGACTACGTCCGCTTTTCAAAATAAGGTGTTAATAAAGGGAAC
Organism: Sebastes umbrosus; assembly: GCF_015220745.1. Taxonomy (NCBI): domain Eukaryota; kingdom Metazoa; phylum Chordata; class Actinopteri; order Perciformes; family Sebastidae; genus Sebastes; species Sebastes umbrosus. The sequence goes on from NC_051281.1 coordinate 773,132, forward strand.
TGTATATACTAAATACATCTATGGAAATAAGATTGATGGATTATATTCACCAGAAGTATAAAACATTATAAATTAAAAAGAAAATAGCACTAATCTGTGAGGGAAATGTCATTGCTGGAAAAAAATTATAAATAATTCCTGCCAATGATTCTGATATATTTGACTTCAGGACATCTCTGACTACATACATGCTGAAAATCAAACAGTTTTAAGTCCCTAGAAGTGTGTGATTCATGTTTTTCCCTCCATGGTCTAGTGGTAAAAAGGTTCACAACAATCACAATAAATCACAATATTGAATCTGCACCCAGGTATTGTGATAGTATCGAATCAGGATCAGCTCTACTAAACCCACACAGCAGAACGGCGTGCCAAGACGTACCATCTGAACCGGTACGAGCCAAACTGGAAACCTCCTCTGCAGCGCTGAGCTTCATTCATCTGTTAAATGGACGCCTCTCTTAATATTCAGCCTGGATGAGTCGCCTCAGTGGAGACAGTAAACACAGAGCTGTTGACACATCGATGCCTCTCTGAGCTACAGATCTGCAGATGGACTGAATGTACTGGGAACGCTGGCTGGATCCCATTCAATCAGGGCCAGATTGACCTCACAGATCAATGTTATTCCTCTTCTCCTGCGTGGGCGGTGGAAACAGAAACCATCAACCATCAACCATCAACCATCAACCATCCACCATCAACCATCCACCAGTGTTCACAGTGATAGTAGGAGAGCTGGGCGTACTTCAGACACATCAGCATTTACACATGAAAAGAGGAGGCTGGTTATAATGCAGAATATCTCAGTGACACTGTACTGTACTCAGAATGAACGCTATGAACCACCGCAGGAAAGGAGTGTGCATGAGGGTGCATCAGTCATTATGTAATGACTGTGACATGAGCGAGGGTCTAAGGAAAGAGCAACGGGGTCACAGCACTCTGAATGACGGCACATGGACGAGCCATTAGAGGCGACCCGGGGCTGTCTCCGGATGAAAAGGTTCGGCCAGCGGTGAAGAGAAGCAGCTTCTGAAGTGAAACATGGACAGAATGAAGACTTTGTAGGAAAAGCTGCTGTTTATTTAAATGAAAACATTTTCTCTTTTAAGCAACGGCGGTTAAACTGCACCGTAGGAAACAACGTGTGTTTGGGCTGAAATTATTAGTCGGCTAACAGACAACACAAATCGATTAGTTGATTTAACCCTCTGAGACCTCTGAGAGATAATAAATGGTAAAAGTGTATAAGGGTTTAGAACATTATGAAAGAAGTATCTGATGGTCCTCCTCATGCTCTATTATGTCTCATAAGTTGTTGCAGCAGTTTTGGGGTTGATACCATTTGTTACACAGATTTGGTGCTAAATTTAACCATTTTTTACCACCGGAGAATTGATAAAAATGATCAATAATCCTCCCAAAATACCACATTAAGACACCAAGACCTTGAAGAACACCAGAGAAAAACCCATGCTGTGATTTGGAGATTTCTGCAAGAATTGCATTTTTCGGTGATTGGTTCTGTTTTTTTGGTCGTCACCATCTTGATTACTTACCGTTGTCATCTTGTTTTTTTGACCATCGTCATCTTGTTTTTTTGGCGTTGTCGTCTTCCTTTTTTTTGGCCGTCGCCATCTTGGTTTTTGACTGTCGCCATCTTGTTTTTTGGCCGTCACCATCTTGTTTTTTCCTAGCACAAATTTGGACCGTTATTTAACCTCCTTCATGTCAATCTAGTATGACATGGTTGGTACTGATGGATTCATCAGGTTTTATAGTTTCATATGGTAACAGTATCTTCACTCTAGTTTAAAAACTGAGCCCGCTACAACCTCTGAAAGATGATTGTAAAGTCGGTCTTTAATCGACAGATCTTTGTGAGTTTCTCCACAAAGAATCACACTTTAGATCTGGTGTTTACCAGAGATAAACCAACATTAGATCTGTGTCTCAGATGTCTTTACATTATACTATATATGACACTTCCTTTCACTTCCCATCTTTAGAGGCAAAAAACTCAAAAACACAAACAACAGTTAGCCGGAGACAAAGGAGAGGAGAGACCTTCACCAAAACATCCTCTGGTTAAATAAAGCAGCTCTATTTCTGTTTCAGCTCTTCATGGTGGAGACAGACAGACAGACAGACAGACAGACAGACAGACAGACAGACAGACAGACAGACAGATAGATAGATAGATAGGGGGGGGGGATTAATCCATATTTTACCAGCCAACCACATGGCTGAAGGCGAAGCAGACAGTCAGCTCCGGGTCTCCAGACGATCCACTAACCAACCTCTTTACTCAACACGCCGACTCAGCTGCTTTCAGGATAATCTCCCTCCTACCGGCAACAATGAGCTCTGACCTGAATCCTAACGGTCCAGAGGAAGGTATAGAGGAAGGTAGAGGAAGGTAGAGGAACTAGAAACACATCTACACACATACCAACACACCAACACACAGCGGCCGTCAAACTGTCAGGTAGAGCAGCACCGAGCCTCATTAACATTCAGCATCACACTCACAGAGAAACCTCCTCCGAGAGGTTTAAAATACCACAAACCTTCCTTCACTACAGGATATCTCTGAGAGAACAATAGCTCTGCTTCTTTAAGAGGATGCTCCGAGGCAAAAACCCACTCAGTCAGAAGGCTATTTTTATTTTATTCCTTATCTCTGTGGTCAGTAATGGTGAATGACTTCAGGGCTATAACCAAAGGGAGGAGTTCTTGTTGTCAGAAGAGATGAAGATGCTGCTGTGCTGTAGTTTCATAGAGATCACATCAGGTGATAATATAAAAGTGTTCCAGATGTAGAGTAATTGTCTAATACTACGACGGCATACTAAGGCTAATGTAGGTTAAAATAATTTTATTAATAATTTGTAATATTCCGAGAAAAAACTCGTAATTTTTTGATTAAAGTCGTCGTAAATTTACGAGAAAAAATTAAATATTCTCATAGATTATGAAATCATAAATTTGAGAGAAAAAACAATCAGAAATTGTGCGTAACCATGGTAACGCCAGACGCCGTCTGAATTTAGTTTCGCCTAAAGTGAGCGAGGCAAAGGTCCTGAAAGACACATATACACATTTTCTTACATGTTCTTTCTGTGTTCTTCTATGAATATAAATATATAATATATAATATGATATAATATATCAGGGCTGTTAGTCGTTAAAGTATTTAATCTCACATTTTTTATCTGTTCTAAATGAACCTTAAAGGGAGATTTGTCAAGTATTTAATCCTCTCATCAACATGGGAGTGGACGAATATGTTGCTTTATGCAAAATATATGCATATATTTATTATTGTAAATCAATTAACAACACAGATCAATGACAGATATTGATCCAGAAACCCTCACAGGTACTGCATTTAGCATAAAACAATATGCTCCAATCATAACATAGCAAACTGCAGCCCAACAGGCAACAACAGCTGTCAGTGTGTCAGTGTGCTGACTTGACTATGACTTGCCCCAAACTGCATGTGATTATCATAAAGTGGGCATGTCTGTAAAGGGGAGACTCGTGGGTACCCATAGAACCCATTTACATTCACTGATCTGGAGGTCAGAGGTCAAGGGACCCCTTTGAACATGGACATGATAGTTTTTCCTCGCCAAAATTTAGTGTAATTTTGGAGCGTTATTTAACCTCCTTCATGACCAGCTAGTCTGACATGGTTGGTACCGATGGATTCATCAGGTTTTATAGTTTCATATAATACCAGTATCTTCACTCTAGCTTTAAAACTGAGCCGCTACAACCTAAAAATCACAAGTTGCGTTAATGCGTTAAAGAAATTAGAACTGAGTTGACCAGTGTTTTGTTTTGTAAGTTACATTAGTGATGTTTGTGTTTTCTGTAGTTGTGTTACGGTGTTTCAGAACGTGTTTTACTTAGTGTACGTACTTATTTAAGCCCAACATGATGTTTTCCCTTACCTTAACTAACTAAGTGGTTTTCTTGCCTGAACTGTGGATGTTTGCGTGACTACAAATGACACACGAAAACGCTAAAATGCTGATTTGAACTCTCTGACTGAACTCACTGATCATCTCTCTTGTGTTTCTGTTTTTACAATTTTAAATTGATCAACATTTCTAACAGTTTATATGAGAAATTTATCGTTTTTAGTGTTTTATTGTCTTCCAGCCTTCATCTCTAATGTGTGTGTGTTTCACCTTCATCCCATAATATTATTATCTGGATTAGCCTCCATAATCCCTCCAGGTTTATAGTATTAGACACTAATACAAAAGCTGCTGTTGTGGCTCCTAATCAGAGACTTAGTGGTGTCTGTCCCATCACCTGGAAGCCTACAGTCTGTCCCATCACCTGGACACCTACAGTCTGTCCATCATAAATCCATCATCACCTGGACACCTACAGTCTGTCCCTCATAACTCCATCATCACCTGGACACCTACAGTCTGTCCCTCATAACTCCATCATCACCTGGACACCTACAGTCTGTCCCTCATAACTCCATCATCACCTGGACGCCTACAGTCTGTCCCTCATAACTCCATCATCACCTGGACGCCTACAGTCTGTCCCTCCTAACTGGTTTCCAGTAGTAACTGGTAACTCTGAGGTTTCCTCCTCAGCAGCAGCAGCAGCAGCTCCTTCCTGTCTCTTCCTGTCTCGTTCTCCTGATGTAGTCAGTCACGTGGCGGTAAAAGCTCCGTCAGAGCGTGACCTCTCCTCCCATCATGTGGTGTAACCGTGAGTGAAGCTGCAGACGGCCTCCAGCTGTGCTCCTCCACATCCAACATGCAGCCTTCCTCCTCTAACAACCTTTCCCCTCCTCTTCCTCTTCCTCTCCGCTACATGCTCTAATGTTCCTGTCCGTCCATATTCTCATTCATCTCCCTTCATTGCCTCCTTCTTTGTCTCCGGAGACGATAAATAAAAGTAGACTCAGCTGGAGATGAAGTGAGCAGCTCCCTGTTAACACCGTGACGAGTCGACTGGAGAGACGAGGATGTTGTGTTGTGGTCTGTGACTGTTGTATTTGTCGGCTCTTGGCCAGGTCGCTCTTGGAAAAGAGATTTTAGTCTCAATGAGACTTGATGGATTGGTGTGTAAATATGGGCTGTTGACGAACGCAAATTTGTTTTACAATGTAAAAAAAAAGACCCAAAAATGACCAAAAAATGTCTGAAAAAGTCAGAAAATGTTCGAAAGAAATATCCGAAAAATGTTTCAAAAGAAGTCCAGAGGAAGAGTCCGATACTGGTATCATAGTAAACTATAAAACCTGATGAATCCATCTGTAACAACCATGTCAGACTAGCTGGTCATGAAGAGGTTAAATAACGCTCCAAAGTTACTCTAAATCTTGGAGTATATTGTTGTCAGTCAGGACAGATTCCTAACTGATGACATCAACCAACTATCAGACGACTGAAGCTGATAAATCTCTGGTGACTCCGACTGGAAATCAACATCAAGGTCTAGAAACTCAGAAAGAGTCCGATACCAACATCCTTCTAAGATGCTGCATGTGTGTGTGTGTGTGTGTGTGTGTGTGTGTGTGTGTGTGTGTGTGTGTGTGTGTGTGTGAGCTAGTTGTACAGTAAGCGGTGCAGCAGCAGCAGCAGCATCTCTAGACGTCTCCAGACGCCTCCAGAAACCGTCTATTGTTGCCACAGCTGGCTGATTCTTAATCACTCTGCTGGTAATTAGTGGTTGTCCATAATTGGGACGGGGGACTCCAGACTGTCATCTACCCACAATGCCCTTTGTTGATTGTGTTTGTTTGTAAAAGGGGGAGATAAATACTCACACACAGCGTCAGTCATGCAGCTGTGACTGATGTTAACTGGATGTGTTACAGTTCATCCTGCAGGCAGGACGCCAGAGTAAAGGACGTCCTCAGGGGACGACCGGCTGCCTCCAACGCACCCCCATCATCATCTTCAGTGTTGACTGGATTCCTCCGTATGACTCTCTAGATGAGTTTCTATCAACAACTTGAACACCAGAGATTTCTTTCCAAGGAGGCATTCCTCTCCTCACGCCTCAGAAGGCCTTCAGACTGATGTCAACAGCAGACCGGAGGATTTACACTCTATTGTATATTCTGCTTCATACTTTATAAAATGTTCATTTCCCTGCATGTGAGTGAGATTTATTTCTGCATCATGTCGTTCTACCAGGAAACATCCCATCACCCTTCTACGACATGTTTGGCTCCGTTTTCTACAACCGGGGCAATAAAAAAATGTTCCTATAAATTGTGATGTTGATGATTTAAAGGCTGAATGTTAAAGCCGTCTCAACACAGTCAGGATTATAATTATACAAGAGACACTGAACTGAATAATAATATGACTCCAGGTTTACACATGAAGACATCACTTCAGCTGTGAAGGTGAAACCTGCTTTAGAAAATCTCTAGTCTGAAACGAGCCGTGAGTTAAAAACAAATGAAGTGATGGATTTATGAACAGCTGATGTTTCCCACTCCAGGTCGTTAAAACCTCCAAATTCACAGAAACAGTACAGAGGACATGACCTCAGTGGTCGCTACGGGAAGAGCAAAAAGTAATAGGGAAATATAAAGGAATAAAAATACAAAAAATAAACAGAAAAATAATTGAATAATCTTTTTGTAAAAAATTAATATATATATTTAAAATATAAATAAAAATACATACATTAATAAATTAACAAATACATGTGAAAATAAATAAAATATTTTAAATTTATTTACAAATTATTTACATTTCTACATTTATTTATAATTATATATTTTTCTCTTAATATTTCCGTATTTCTTTGATTTACTTATTTATGCTTTTATTTATTTCCCTTTATATTTCCACATTTTTATTTACTTAATTATTCTTTTATTTATTTCTCTTTATATTCCCACTTTTATTTATTTACTTATTTATTCCTTTATTTATTTCTCATTATATTTCTAATTTTTTTATTTACTTTTTTATTATTTGATTTATTCCTTTTTATATTTCTATATTTATTTATTGACTTGTTTATTATTTTATCTATTCCTCTCTATATTTCCAATTTTTTTAAATTTACTTATTTATTCTTTTATTTATTTATCTTTATATTTACACATATATCTGTAGATGTATTCTTTATCATGGTACCCTCTCTAAAACTATGATATTTGGCAGTGAGGTTACAGCTTGTGATTCTCACTGAGGTCGTTAAAACCTCCACATTCCCAGAAACAGTACGGAGGACGCGACGTGACCTCATGGCAGATATACGGACCTGTTGGTAATTCCTGAAATATCCCTGAAAATAACTATGAAGCTGCTTGTCCCTGAATGCATCGAATTCCAACACACTGAAATGTTCATTTAAAATAACCGAGACACGAGAAAAGACCTCGATGAAATTCCTCCGAACGAACCAAACATGCTGTCAGCTCAGCAGGAACATGTTCAACCATTCTAACGGTTTTCCGGTCACGTGACCTTCGTCTTGTCATCCTGGACCAGAAAACACTCCAACTGAGTCGGTTTCATCAACTATTCATGTGCCGGAGGGGTTCCAGTATTTTCCGTTCCTGGAAAACAAAGAATGTGCTGCTGCTGCACAATAACACCGTTTTACCGTATTCATTAACATTATCTTGATTGCAGCCTGGAAGTCAGCCAGCAGCAATCCCATCAGCCCCGGAGGCGTTTCCAGTCACGGCTGCCTGGACGCACCTGCCGGCTGCAGACCGACCGGTCAGACCCAAAACAAGAGGCACTAAAGGACTCCGGGGAGACTCCAGGAGTCCCCCGAGGAGACTCCAGGTCTCCCCGAGGAGACTCCAGGTC
>NC_051281.1:790960-828460 GCF_015220745.1 Sebastes umbrosus
AATTTAAAAAAAAAAAAATGTTTATTTAAAAAAAAATGTATTTATTTAAAAAAATATATTTATTTAAAAAAATATATATTTACTTTTTATTTGTCTATAGGGCGACCAGCACCCCCCAGAATGTGGCGCCCTAAGCGGACGCCTAAATGGCCTATGCTTTATGCCGGCCATGGTAATTATGAGTGAAACATCAAAGAACACAAGCACCAATAAAACTAAGAATACATAAAATTTAATTTAAAAAATACATTAAAGCATGCCAAATAGATTATGTTAAAAGAAAAAAGAAAAAGAAAATCAGGTTTTTAAAAGAAATTTTGATATTTGTGAGATGTTTAACGGAAATACTAAAAGGATATATAATAGGATAAAACAACTAAACTTAAAGTACATGAAATCAAGTATCATGCACAAAACAGAACAGCAGAGTACACATGCACCAGTAAATAATACCACAGTCAAATATACATTGATATTTATCTGACAAAAATATCAATATTTAGTTATTTCCTCTTTTATTAGTTGAATTAAAACAAATAAAACAACATTATCAAGAACATAAACTGTGTTGTTTTTTTCAACGCACATTTCTCATTTGTTTATTTCTTTTTTTTTACATCTTTTCCTATATCGGTTTGCTTAATCATGCCAACCTGACTAAACTATAAAGTCCGTTTCTAGTATTATTAGGAGCTGAGTGGAGAAGTGGAGAACTGCATGTCACTCACATAAACCTGAAATAGTAGTGATAATTCCTTTTTAGAATCCATACAGTACTTGTTCATACAGTCTTCCAGTTAGTAATCCAATCCACTGACACGGTTTCTGCTCTTAAATCCTGTCTGAAGACACATTTTACAAACTATTTTAATAGTGTCACCTGATTTACTTGTAAATTTCCTTTAAATGGACTTTTAACTGTTGGTTTGTTTGTTTATTAAGTTCCCCATTAGCTTTTGCGTAGCAGCAGCTATTCTTCCTGGGGTCCACATAGTTTACATGGTGACAATACAAAACTACACATTCACACTACTCATCATACATAACACATCGGAATACATGTCAACTGTAAATAAAACAATAACAACTGACAGTTTAAATAACACAAACACAAAGAAAATAGACTGAACCTATCATGATCTAACAGATAAATATCATCATTTAACATGGAATGCCCATAATACCCGTACACACCCAAGAATACTTATTAATTACTAAAGTTTCTTCTTAAGTAATGCTCTTTTAGTGGGTTTTTTTAAACCATATATAGTATTTTGTTGTGTAATATACTGTAAAATACTGTGTGCTTTGAGTTTTTGTTTTTATTTCAGTGATATGTTTTCTTTTTATGCTGTCTATCTTGAATAGTGCAATACAAATAAAATTATTATTATTTGTATTGTTTGAAAATCCATAATGTGTGATTATTCATTTTATTCAGTGTTTCTTTAAAGAAAAAGTAACTATAAAAAACAGTTTAGATCAATAATAACAACATAAATCATAAATAAATGCTGACTAGAAGAAAGCATTTGACATTTGCCTTCTAGCTGTCTCGTCATTACGAAATCTTGACTGACAGACGTTGAACCAATCAGACAAGGGACTAGTCCGCTCGACCAATCATAAGTAAGAGGAGGCGGGGTATTGACAGACGTTGAACCAATCAGACAAGGGATTAGTCCGCTCGACCAATCATAAGGAAGAGGAGGCGGGACTCATGGCTCCGTCGTATATAAGGCCTCGCAGCAGCTGTTAGCAGCTCCTGCAGCTTTCTGATGATGATGATGATGAATAATGGAACATCTTACTCTCACTTTGACAACCAGGAACACGTCCTGAAACTAGGAGACACCTTCGAGAAACATCCTAAAAGTGGCTTCCACACGGTGCGATGTGAGTACAGCTGATTATACACATGCTACTGTTAGCTACTGTCAGCTAGCTGCTTTAGAAACCACTCTGGTTCTACAGGAGAGCTAACAGCTAGCATGCTAGTTAGCTACAGAGCTTCTAGAGCTAACTAGCATGCTACTAGTGAGCTGGGTTAGCTGCTGTCGGTATGTTTTAGCAGGTTAACAGGTTAACAGCAGGTTAACAGGTTAACAGGTTAACAGCTCTGTGGGCTGTTTGTTAACTCTCAACTATTACTGTTAACCAGCTAATGAGCCAGCTGTCAAACTGTTAGCTACTGTTAGCTGCTGTTAGCTGCTGTTAGCTCCTGTTAGCTCCTGTTAGCTCCTGTTAGCTGCTGTTAGCTCCTGTTAGCTCCTGTTAGCTCCTGTTAGCTGCTGTTAGCTCTTGTTAGCTCCTGCTAGCTCCTGCTAGCTCCTGTTAGCTCCTGTTAGCTCCTGCTAGCTGCTGTTAGCTCCTGTTAGCTGCTGTTAGCTCCTGTTAGCTCCTGTTAGCTCCTGCTAGCTGCTGTTAGCTCCTGTTAGCATTGTGTCAATCTGTACACTAGCACCACCTGGTGGTGAAGGTGGACTACTGCAGCACTACAGCTCTCAATACTACTGATAGAATATATACATTTAAATGATAGATAGATAGATAGATAGATGGGTAAATGGATAGATAGACTGATTGATTGATAAATAGATAATAGATAGATAGACTGATAGACTGATAGATAGTAACTTTATTGATCCAGAGGGAAATTGAAGTTTCCAGCATCACAGTTCCATAGTGTAAAACATGTTAGTAATAAAGTTAGTAATATATCTACCAGATATAAAAATACAAGGAGATGAATAATGAAACTGTTCAAAGTGAATCTAGTGCAGGGTAACGCCAGTAGCTTAGTCTAAAGTGAATCTAGTGCAGGGTAACGCCAGTAGCTTAGTCTAAAGTGAATCCAGTGCAGGGTAACGCCAGTAGCTTAGTCTAAAGTGAATCTAGTGCAGGGTAACTCCAGTAGCTTAGTCTAAAGTGAATCTAGTGCAGGGTAACTCCAGTAGCTTAGTCTAAAGTGAATCTAGTGCAGGGTAACGCCAGTAGCTTAGTCTAAAGTGAATCCAGTGCAGGGTAACGCCAGTAGCTTAGTCTAAAGTGAATCTAGTGCAGGGTAACTCCAGTAGCTTAGTCTAAAGTGAATCTAGTGCAGGGTAACGCCAGTAGCTTAGTCTAAAGTGAATCCAGTGCAGGGTAACGCCAGTAGCTTAGTCTAAAGTGAATCTAGTGCAGGGTAACTCCAGTAGCTTAGTCTAAAGTGAATCTAGTGCAGGGTAACGCCAGTAGCTTAGTCTAAAGTGAATCTAGTGCAGGGTAACGCCAGTAGCTTAGTCTAAAGTGAATCTAGTGCAGGGTAACGCCAGTAGCTTAGTCTAAAGTGAATCTAGTGCAGGGTAACTCCAATAGCTTAGTCTAAAGTGAATCTAGTGCAGGGTAACTCCAGTAGCTTAGTCTAAAGTGAATCTAGTGCAGGGTAACTCCAATAGCTTAGTCTAAAGTGAATCTAGTGCAGGGTAACTCCAGTAGCTTAGTCTAAAGTGAATCTAGTGCAGGGTAACTCCAGTAGCTTAGTCTAAAGTGAATCTAGTGCAGGGTAACTCCAATAGCTTAGTCTAAAGTGAATCTAGTGCAGGGTAACGCCAGTAGCTTAGTCTAAAGTGAATCTAGTGCAGGGTAACGCCAGTAGCTTAGTCTAAAGTGAATCTAGTGCAGGGTAACGCCAGTAGCTTAGTCTAAAGTGAATCTAGTGCAGGGTAACTCCAGTAGCTTAGTCTAAAGTGAATCTAGTGCAGGGTAACTCCAGTAGCTTAGTCTAAAGTGCACTGTGTGCATTATCTGTCCTGTAGCATGCTAGTTAGCTCTGTAGCTAACAGTAGCATGCTAGTTAGGTACAGAGCTAACTAGCATGCTACTCTTAGCTGCTGTTAGCTCCTGCTAGGTGCTGTTAGCATTGTGTCAGTCTGTACACTAGCACCACCTGGCGGTGAAGGTGGACTACTGCAGCATTACAGCTCTCAATGCTACTGATAGAATATATATATTTTAATGTGTACAATTACAACAAAGCTACTAATGCAAATATTGAGCTTATAACATATATTTAAATGTGTATATGTACACATACAGCAATGCTACTGTTCATACTGATCATATAATATATATTTAATTGTGTATAATATTAGGTACAAATACAGTAATGATTGTCTTTTTTATTTTTTATTTTAACCTTTATTTAACTAGGCAAGTCAATTAAGAACAAATTCTTATTTACAATGACGCCAATATGCTCAATATTGTTAATATTGAGCATATATTTAAATGTGTAATGATATGTGCAAATACAACAATGGTACTATTGTTAAAACTGAGGATATAATAAATATTTAAATGTGCTTAATATGTACAAATACAACAACGTTCATGTTGTTAATATTGAGCATATTAAATGTGTGTAATATCTGTACAAATCCTTCCTTTTCTTTTGTCCCAGATGACTTCAAACCAGCGTCCATTGATACAACATGTGAAGGAGAGCTTGAAGTGGGAAAAGGAGAACAAGTCACTATTACTTTACCCAATTTAGAGGTCAGTGCTCCGGATCACTGATGAGGAATATTAAACTTACTCTCTTTGTGTTCAGAGCAGTAGCTTCCACTGAGGACGCATTATTAACGGTTTATAATGTTATGTTTGGTGTCCTGACTACCATCCTGCCTTTATTGCATTTTAGGGTTCGAATGCTCCAGTAACGGTGTTCAAGGGGTCCAAGAGGCCGTACATGAAGGAGTGCATCCTCATCGTGAACCACGACACGGGAGAGTACCGACTGGAGAAACTCAACAGCAACATCGCTGTGAAGAAGACCAGGTGGGTTATCTATCTTACTACTGTTCTTCTGTACACATTTCACCATCTGTGTTTTGTATCACACATGTCTGTGTACATGATTCCATCTACTTGTTTTAATCTGTGTTTTTTGGCATGAAAACTTTAGTGACAATTCCAGAGGTTGTGAGCATGTGAACAGCCCTTTACAGTAACTTGTACAACGTTTTGATAGAAACATTCTGCCCGTCTTTACTTCTGCTGTATCTGTGTGTTCCCAGGGCCGAGGGCAGCAGTAAGATCCAATCCCGCCTGGAGCAGCAGACCAGTCGTCTGAGCCAGCAGGTGAGGAGCAACACCACCACCAGCACCCCCAGCAGCAGCAGCAACAATAAGACCTCCACTAGCTCCAAGAGTTCTCCTCCCAAAGAGAAGACGTCCCCGCCGTCCCCCATGGACGACATCGAGAGAGGTAACCTGGGGTCTTAAACTACTTCTTTCATTGGTTTTAGCACCTCTGCTTGGTTTAAGTGAGCACTTTTCCCATAAACATGTTTTCACACATTTCTTCATCTTTGTTTGTGTTTCCAGAGTTGATGGCGGAGGCGCGGGTCATGGACCAGCTGAGCAGCGGCGACAGCTCCTCCGACTCCAACAGCTCCTCGTCCTCCAGCAGCGGCGACAGCTCAAGCAGCAGCGACGATGAAGACGAACGGACGTCTGCGCCGCCCCCTGCTCTGGCACCGCCCCCGGCCAACCCCAGCATGCCGATCATCACCACCAGCGCCCCCACCAGCAGTCGCAGCCAGGAGAGCGGAGGAGGACTCATGAACACGCTCAGTGAGTAGACCGCTCCGCTCGCCTTTGGTGCATTTCGTATTCCACTGCAGATAGTCAATGTAGGCGTGACATCATCTTCATCGCGACTTGTGTTCTCTTGCTGGATCCTTTCATTGGCAACCAAACAGAAGAACGTCAACTAGATCAGTGTGGTTTTTCAGGTTTAAAATCTGGGTGGAGTGAATAAAAGAACTGCGGTCGCTATAGAGACGGTACCTTAGGCTATTTTAAAACGGCGGGTTGTGCAGGACGTCTTGTGTCACGAAAGTGACGATTCTCTCTGACCAATCAGGGGTCTGCAGTGTTTTAACTCCACCTTCTAATATCGGCTCAACTCGCTTGGAAGCTCGACTTTAGTGTTACTAAAAAAAAGTACCAGGTACCATCCACAATTTGTGCTCATGGAAAACCAAATTAAGAAGTCGAGCCGTACCGTACCCTGCAGTGGAAATGCAGCATAAGGTGTCTTATCTTTTTTTTTTTTTTTTTTTTTTTTTTTTTTTTTTTAGCACTCCATATTTTATTATCTTTTCATAGAAGTAGCCAGTTTGTAGCCTACTATCTGCATATCATGTTCATAATTTCTGAACATACAATTGAATTTTCCAGTAGAGAAAAGTTACAAAAATGTTTCTGTGTGCTGTCAGTTATAGTTCTTAGAAAGAAAGAAAATTACATCTCTAGATTTTATATATAAATATGTTGTTCTAATATGAATAAACACGGAGTTGGGACGGAGTAACACCGTGTCCTAACAGCAGGCAAGTGTCGGACTATCGCGTCACATCGAACGCTCTCTGACTCCGTTAATAAACCTGCACGCCTTGTTACGTCGTGTAAACAAACCGCGTACCGATCAGCTGTGAGCTCCAGATCAGACTGGAGACGTAACCACTTTAAAGACGGGTGAGTAGTACCTGCTGTCTTCCTACGTTTGTGCTTTATAAACAGGAAACACACGTTTTATATTGTGATATTTACTGTAATGACAATGTGCCTCCAATAATACATGAATGGCTATAAAATAGCCAAAAGCAGTGTAGGTTGTTAGTGATTATCAGCTCTCTGACGATCTCCCTCCAGCTGTGTAATGTCACACACACATCATGCACATCAGTGTGGAAGTTTTGATGCCAATGACATTAGGTGTGTTATTAGGAATATGGATGCACCGATACCACTTTATATCAGACACAGTAGAAGTACTTACATTTGGGTACTCGCCGATACCGAGTACCGATACGAGTACTTCTCTGAGCCTAAAGACCCTCCTTAACAGCCAGCTGGAGGGTGTGAGCGACACACGGCAGGCTGGGGAGTCCAGCATACGATGCTGTGCACCACCACCGGCTCTAGGTCGGCTTGGAGAGGAGGCTTGGTTACGCGTCATCAACGCATCATGTCTTGGGGGGAAGAACACATGGGCAGTACAATCTGATCTGCACTCGCCAAAATTGAGCCAATTGCAACGCACGACCGCAGCTTCAGTTACACTGAGCATGTGTTATACCCCAAGACCCATGTACACCCGTGACCCAGCCTCCTTTCCATAGGGGGGATCCACCGGCCCGTCTCGCCCGCACCGTCGGGGAGATGGAGCGTGAGGACCCGAAAGATGATGACGAGAGGTTAACGTCACGCTGCTGTAAAGTGGTATCGGTGCCGTTTTGCGAGAACGAGAACATGAACACGGTATCGGAACCGATATCGGTATCGGTGCATCCCTAAAGTGGGATATACTGCAATTAATTTCAGCTGTATTTTATTTGTCCAGTAACCTGGAGCACTTTTATTTTGAGATATGTTTGAGTGACCGTGAGAGAAGCTCCTGTAACTTTTATTATGAACGTACAACTGAATTTAAATTTTCCGTGAAAGAAAAGTTACGAAAATGTTTGTGTGTTGTTGATTTATAGTTCTTAGAAAGAAAGAGAAAGCTGCAGCTGGTGCTTCTCTAGAAATAGTCCAGAGTATAATTTAGTTTAATGATGCGTGTATGTGAGCAGTCTTTATTATATACTATTATATGTACTTGTGTTGCAGAGAACGACCTCCAGCTGAGTGAATCGGGCAGCGAGAGCGACTGAACAACGTGAGGACGTCTGTGGACATCAGGACCCGGGTACAGACCTGCAGTCTCTGACCGTCTTCTCTTCATATCCACTATTCTACTGCTAGCTAATATCATGTGTTGCTTCTCCGCCAACAAACTCACATTTCTAGCTTCATGATCTTTATTTTTCTGTGTATGTTAAGAAGAGGCCTTATAGTTCAGAGTGCGGTGACGTGGTCGGTGGAAGAGAAGCAGTGAATTATCACAGACTCACTGGAGGCTCGTCTGTGGTTAAACTGACCAAACGTATCAGAGCGCTGTTCATGTTGGTTTAGACATCAGGGGTCAGCAACCTGCGTCTCTTCAGCTCCTCTCCAGAGGCTCCCTGGGGAGTTTTAAAAATGGAAATGAATAACTGTTTTTGTGTACATTTTTATTTATCATTGTTGTAGGTCGATGGTACGACGGTACGACGGAGTATTAGGGCCACATTGAGGGAAAACAATAAATCTGAGATTTAGACAATAAAGTCATATTATTATAAAGTAGTAATTTTACATGTTATTTTCTTCTTTTTTTTTCTTGTAATATTCTGACTTTGTGTAAATCTCAGATGTTTTTTTTCCCTCAATGTGGCCCTAATACTCCGTAGTACATTGTCTCTTTGGCCCTCACTGCATTAGACTTATATACTTAGACTATAAACTGTGTTACCTTCATCACAATGATCACATGTTTTGCAGCTCCAGACAGATTATTATTTTTGATCGTAAAGGTTGCTGACCTCTGATGTCTAGTTTTGGTGTAGACGGATGTTTCTGGAAGCAATATGAGGAGCTTTAGTTGTGCCTTAAGGTCAGATGTCAGTTAATAACTTCAGTTCAGCTCTGTTATAGTTTCTGATCTGAACAGAAATTATTATTTTTATTTAGGATGAGCCACACTGAAAAGAGTCAGAGATGAGTTATTGTAAAGTTAGCTGCTGCAGAGCCTTTTTGCTTTGGATTACTGAACCCCGGCTGCAGGACAACAAAAGATTTTCATTTAAAGCTGCATTAATTAAGATTTACTTAACTTGGTTTACTTTTGGCGGTGCTTTTGGGGGCAGTGGAACAAGCTGAAAACAAAATATTCATGTTTTATCTCCTTAGGAAGTGTTTATTTACACACCCAGAAGTCACAGATCAACATTATATATCATTTGTAGTACTGGTAAAATGAAGAATAGAAGTCCAATATTCACTATTTTTAATTCTGTTTTGGTCTTCAACCCGAGCTGAAAGTGATCGTTCAGGTGTTGTATGAGGCACTTCTCCGTCATATTTACACCATTTCTTTACCTCGCTGCCAGAAGGACAACCTTGGTGTTTTTTAAAGCTTTAGTTCGGCTCAGAAAGTCACACAATAACACAAACTAACTATCTGATGGAGGCAGCGGTAGACCAGGAACTCCCTGTGTTCTGAGACGTTAAATCACTGTTTTATTCAATGGAGTCTGGTGGCTGTGAAGAGAGCGTAGATAACGGAAAGGGCCGTCTGACAGCGAGGTAAAGCGGTGAAAATATTCTAAATATAGCACCTTTAAGGGCGGTTGATAATTGATATTGATTATTGCAGCTTTAAGAATCTTGTTTATTATTGTGATATTTCAGGATATAAGTGGGTCTGATTGGCTCTTCTAAGTAGTGCACTAGTGCTCAGCGGACCCAGTGAGGGTCACGCTTTGTAGCTTTAAACCTGCAATACTTGAATCTAATTATTTATATTTCAAAATATACTCGACCAACGGTGTATCGCTTAATATATTTGATACATATATATATAGATTAATATCCAAGCAATAGGAAGTGCAAGTTGGTGCGTAAAGATGCTTTGAAACTGTGAGTCTTAAAGAACTTGATGTGCCTTCTGTTCTAACGTCGTCGAGGCCTTCTTCTTCTCGTTTCCCCAAATCACCGCTGAGCTGCGTCAGCAAACAGGAAGCTGCTGTTTATCTCCCAGCATTCCTTTCAGCGTCCCAGCAGACCGATCACAGTGAGAGACACTGACAGGAAGACGTCAGTGATATGTTTTAGCCTTAAGGAGGTCGCTGGCCTCAGAGCAGCATTTGTAAATGAGAGGATTTTCTTTGTAGAAAAATAAAGATTTTAAAAGTTTTTTTTGTGCTTTTGTATTAATTCTTTTTTATATATTATTATTGTGCCACTATGTGTAGGATTATTGTACCTGAATCAAGAATAAATAAATAAATATGTATGCCATTTAAAAGTAGCAAAAATAATATTAAAAATAAATGTAGTCATTAATTGATAAAATGTGACAAAGATATTTCTGTTTTTTTATTTATTTACCTTTGTATTAATCCCCTTGTGTATTTACTCTTCTGTTTAATTTCCCCTTTTATTTATTCATCCATTTATTTTTATGATTTTTTTATGTATTTATTTTTTTGCACTTATTTTTATGAATTTTAAATTTATTTATTTTTTGCATTTATTTTAATGAATTGTCCATTTATTTATTCATTTTTATTTATGTATTTATTTTAAATGTTTGTATTTATTTGATTTTGGCAGGTTCCATCCTCCATGCTTATGTGATTATTTCATGTCTTTCAAATCATTCAGATTAAGCACACGGTACATTTCTGTTTTAAAATTGTCCCGTGCCAGTAAAGTGTGTTGTCATGACGACCCTGAGGTCTCTTCAGAGTCTGGATGCTTATCTGCTGATTCTGGGCTGAAATCAACACTATTTCTTTATTGATAAATCTGAATGCAAATTATAATTTGATGAAGTCAAAATACACGGCAAGCGGCGTGGTCTGTGGTGTGAAGCGATGGAGTTCCTTCACCAAAACAAAACTTTTACTTTAGCTTTATTTTATTTTAATTTTTTAACTTTAATCAGATAATTTCTATTTTGTTTTCTCTCAAATTAGACTTTATAATCTCAGAGAATATTAGCGTTCTTTTTCTCAAATTTATGTTTGTTTTTTTTCTTGGAAATTTACGATTTTATCATCTCAGAATATTATCTTTTGTTCTTGTAAATTTGTTTTTTTCTTGGAATTTTATGACTTTATAATCCCAAAGAATAATAGCATTAATTGATAAAATGTGACATAAATTGATATTTATATTTTAATTTGTTTCTTTATTTAATATCTTTGTATTAATTCCCTTATTTATTTACTCTTCTGTTTAATTTCCCCTTATATTTATTTATTTATTTATTTATTTTTATTATTTTTTAAATGGATTTAATTCATTTTTGCTTTTATTTTTTTGCATTTAATTTTTATTTTATTTTATTTTGGCAGAAATAGAATACAAATTTTGTAGTTATTGATCCTCTTATTGATCTTCTAGTTATTGATCTTCTAGTTATTGATCCTGTAGTTACTGATCTTCTAGTTATTGATCCTGTAGTTATTGATCCTGTAGCTATTGATCCTCTAGTTATTGATCCTGTAGCTATTGATCTTCTAGTTATTGATCCTGTAGCTATTGATCCTGTAGCTATTGATCCTCTAGTTATTGGTCCTGTAGTTATTGGTCCTCTAGTTATTGATCCTGTAGTTATTGATCTTCTAGTTATTGATCTTGTAGTTATTGATCCTCTAGTTATTGATCTTGTAGTTATTGATCCTGTAGTTATTGGTCCTGTAGGTATTGATCCTCTTGTTATTGATCCTCTAGTTATTGGTCTGGTAGTTATTGATCCTCTAGTTATTGATCCTGTAGTTATTGATCCTGTAGATATTGATCCTCTAGTTATTGATCCTATAGATATTGATCGTCTAGTTATTGATCCTGTAGTAATTGATCTTCTAGTTATTGGTCCTCTAGTTATTGATCCTCTAGTTATTGATCCTGTAGTAATTGATCTTCTAGTTATTGGTCCTCTAGTTATTGATCCTCTAGTTATTGATCCTGTAGTTATTGATCCTCTAGTTATTGATCCTATAGATATTGATCGTCTAGTTATTGATCCTGTAGTAATTGATCTTCTAGTTATTGGTCCTCTAGTTATTGATCCTCTAGTTATTGATCCTGTAGTTATTGATCCTATAGATATTGATCGTCTAGTTATTGATCCTGTAGTAATTGATCTTCTAGTTATTGGTCCTCTAGTTATTGATCCTATAGATATTGATCGTCTAGTTATTGATCCTGTAGTAATTGATCTTCTAGTTATTGATCCTCTAGTTATTGATCCTCTAGTTATTGATCCTGTAGTTATTGATCCTCTAGTTATTGATCCTCTAGTTATTGATCCTGTAGTTATTGATCCTCTAGTTATTGATCCTCTAGTTATTGATCCTGTAGTTATTGATCCTCTAGTTATTGATCCTCTAGTTATTGATCCTGTAGTTATTGATCCTCTAGTTATTGATCCTGTAGATATTGAACTTGTAGTTATTGATCTTTTAGTAACTGATCTGGTTTTATAGAAGCTCAGTTATGTTTTAGTACTCGTCTCTGTTTGTTGTTCTCGTGATGATAAACAGCTTCGTGTTAGTCAAACATCTGTGAGGTTTATGATCTGACAGCCTCTCAAAGTCCACCCCGTCATTACGCGCTCCGTGCGCCAGCAGCTCCATTCTTCTTCTGCCTGTCAGACAGACTGTCAGACAGACAGACTGTCAGACAGACAGACTGTCAGACAGACTGAGTGTCAGACAGACAGACTGTCAGACAGACTGAGTGTCAGACAGACAGACTGACTGTCAGACAGACAGACTGTCAGACAGACTGACTGTCAGACAGACAGACAGACTGTCAGACAGACTGAGTGTCAGACTGAGTGTCAGACAGACAGACTGTCAGACAGACTGAGTGTCAGACAGACAGACAGACAGACTGTCAGACAGACAGACTGTCAGACAGACTGAGTGTCAGACAGACAGACAGACTGTCAGACAGACAGACTGTCAGACAGACAGACTGTCAGACAGACTGAGTGTCGGTCGGTTGGAGCTCAGACAACAGCAGACTAACAGCCCGTTTATCCGGTAACATGCTCAGGAGATGTGCGCTGAACCGGCAGCAGCTGGAGGCGATCCATAGACTGAGACCTGGACCTGGAGGGACGTATGGGGACCGGATCCACCGCCGTGTCGCATCCACCTCCAGAACCAGCAGCAGCAGCACCGGAACCGGCACCGTGATGTCTGACACCGTCAGACAGAAGACTATGGAGGATCTAGGCGGACCGAGTTTCCTGACCACATTGAACTGGCTCTTTGTGAAGGGCTACTTCCAGACCAGCCAGCAGATGCAGGTTAGTGAACTACTGTATATCTGTCTTCACTTTGCATCCACTGCAACACAAGTTAAATGATTGTATATATAAAGTTCACTAAGTCTTTATGCATGCACCCCTTAAAGGATAGAGAGGATATACCAGGTGCATGAATTTATATTTTTATAAAAAATAAAAAAGAACAATAATAATTATTATAATAATAATTATTATTATTGTCATTATTTGGATTATTATTTGTATTGTTATTATTTATTTTTTATTATTATTATTATTATTATTATTATGTATTCATGTATGATCACAATATTCTTGTTGAATCCTCTTTATTAAATCTTTGCTTTTTATTGTTTCTTTAAGAAAAATGACAAAAACAAATTAAACCATAACAAATAAAGTATGTTCAAATAATAACAGATAGTAAATAGAATAGAACTGTAAATTGGAAAACAAAGTATTCAAAAACAAGGGAGGAGGAAAAAAACAAATAAAATAAATAAGAAATATTGAACAATTAAAATTAAAAAATATAATAAATTAAAAAATAAAATTATTATTATTATTATTTTTTTATTATTATTATTATTATTATTATTATTATTATTATTATTATAAAGAGATACAAATAAATGAATAAAATAAATTCACACAGCAGATTCCCAACACCTTCTTATATCCCTGTGGTCCCGCTTCCTCATGAATTCACCCCACAGGACGGAGAGATAGAACATACTGTGTGTTTAAGACACGTTTAGAAAAGACTAAATAAAACAGAATATAATAATAACATGTTAAACCCTGAGAGGCCGTTCATGCAGGGCCGGCTCCAACCCTTCTGGGGCCCTAGAGGCCACATTCAGATCTGGAGCCCCCCACCCCCCATAGGGTACGGGTTTAACCCACCAGAATCTCGACCGTATAGCCTCGTAGACCGCAACAGACATCAGATAGCACCATGGTTTTAAGACAAATATTACGATTTTTATTCTCATAAATACAACTATATTTATCATAATATAAATAAACAAGTTGGTTTAAAAGTGTTCACTCAGTTAAATTTATACTTTTATTAAGAAATAAGTGAGAACGAGAGTTACAGGAGTGAAAAGTGTTTTTATTTATTTATTTATTTGTTACCTCGATGCAGAAAATGACGAAGGGCGCCCACTGTCATTTCTTTTTTTAAATATATTTTTTATTTTTTTATATTTTTTATTTTTTTATATTTTTTATTTTTTTAGAGGGCGAGAAAGAGAGAAAAAATAAGAATGCTTTCAATCAGTCATATTTATCTCTGTTTTATCTCTTTTTGGTAAATGAATAAGAGTTGTATGAAGGTGGAGACAGTCTGTAACCATAACTGTACTGAAGTGTGATTAGTATCATCCAGACCTCTCAGGTCCTCTGGATCTGGTCTGCTTAGTGTCCCCTGGACCAGGTCTGCTTAGTGTCCTCTGGATCTGGTCTGCTTAGTGTCCTCTGGATCTGGTCTGCTTAGTGTCCTCTGGATCAGGTCTGCTTAGTGTCCTCTGGACCAGGTCTGCTTAGTGTCCTCTGGATCTGGTCTGCTTAGTGTCCTCTGGATCTGGTCTGCTTAGTGTCCTCTGGATCTGGTCTGCTTAGTGTCCCCTGGACCAGGTCTGCTTAGTGTCCTCTGGACCAGGTCTGCTTAGTGTCCTCTGGATCAGGTCTGCTTAGTGTCCCCTGGACCAGGTCTGCTTAGTGTCCTCTGGACCAGGTCTGCTTAGTGTCCTCTGGATCAGGTCTGCTTAGTGTCCTCTGGATTTGGTCTGCTTAGTGTCCTCTGGATCAGGTCTGCTTAGTGTCCTCTGGATCAGGTCTGCTTAGTGTCCTCTGGATCAGGTCTGCTTAGTGTCCCCTGGACCAGGTCTGCTTAGTGTCCTCTGGACCAGGTCTGCTTAGTGTCCTCTGGATCAGGTCTGCTTAGTGTCCTCTGGATTTGGTCTGCTTAGTGTCCTCTGGATCAGGTCTGCTTAGTGTCCTCTGGATCAGGTCTGCTTAGTGTCCTCTGGATCAGGTCTGCTTAGTGTCCTCTGGATCTGGTCTGCTTAGTGTCCCCTGGACCAGGTCTGCTTAGTGTCCTCTGGACCAGGTCTGCTTAGTGTCCTCTGGATCTGGTCTGCTTAGTGTCCTCTGGATCTGGTCTGCTTAGTGTCCTCTGGATCTGGTCTGCTTAGTGTCCCCTGGACCAGGTCTGCTTAGTGTCCTCTGGACCAGGTCTGCTTAGTGTCCTCTGGATCAGGTCTGCTTAGTGTCCCCTGGACCAGGTCTGCTTAGTGTCCTCTGGACCAGGTCTGCTTAGTGTCCTCTGGATCAGGTCTGCTTAGTGTCCTCTGGATTTGGTCTGCTTAGTGTCCTCTGGATCAGGTCTGCTTAGTGTCCTCTGGATCAGGTCTGCTTAGTGTCCTCTGGATCAGGTCTGCTTAGTGTCCCCTGGACCAGGTCTGCTTAGTGTCCTCTGGACCAGGTCTGCTTAGTGTCCTCTGGATCAGGTCTGCTTAGTGTCCTCTGGATTTGGTCTGCTTAGTGTCCTCTGGATCAGGTCTGCTTAGTGTCCTCTGGATCAGGTCTGCTTAGTGTCCTCTGGATCAGGTCTGCTTAGTGTCCTCTGGATCAGGTCTGCTTAGTGTCCCCTGGACCAGGTCTGCTTAGTGTCCTCTGGACCAGGTCTGCTTAGTGTCCTCTGGATCTGGTCTGCTTAGTGTCCTCTGGATCTGGTCTGCTTAGTGTCCTCTGGATCTGGTCTGCTTAGTGTCCCCTGGACCAGGTCTGCTTAGTGTCCTCTGGACCAGGTCTGCTTAGTGTCCTCTGGATCAGGTCTGCTTAGTGTCCCCTGGACCAGGTCTGCTTAGTGTCCTCTGGACCAGGTCTGCTTAGTGTCCTCTGGATCAGGTCTGCTTAGTGTCCTCTGGATGTGGTCTGCTTAGTGTCCTCTGGATCAGGTCTGCTTAGTGTCCTCTGGATCAGGTCTGCTTAGAGTCCTCTGGATCAGGTCTGCTTAGTGTCCCCTGGACCAGGTCTGCTTAGTGTCCTCTGGACCAGGTCTGCTTAGTGTCCCCTGGACCAGGTCTGCTTAGTGTCCTCTGGATCAGGTCTGCTTAGTGTCCCCTGGACCAGGTCTGCTTAGTGTCCTCTGGATCAGGTCTGCTTAGTGTCCTCTGGATTTGGTCTGCTTAGTGTCCTCTGGATCAGGTCTGCTTAGTGTCCTCTGGATCAGGTCTGCTTAGTGTCCTCTGGATCAGGTCTGCTTAGTGTCCCCTGGACCAGGTCTGCTTAGTGTCCTCTGGACCAGGTCTGCTTAGTGTCCTCTGGATCAGGTCTGCTTAGTGTCCTCTGGATTTGGTCTGCTTAGTGTCCTCTGGATCAGGTCTGCTTAGTGTCCTCTGGATCAGGTCTGCTTAGTGTCCTCTGGATCAGGTCTGCTTAGTGTCCTCTGGATCTGGTCTGCTTAGTGTCCCCTGGAACAGGTCTGCTTAGTGTCCTCTGGACCAGGTCTGCTTAGTGTCCTCTGGATCTGGTCTGCTTAGTGTCCTCTGGATCTGGTCTGCTTAGTGTCCTCTGGATCTGGTCTGCTTAGTGTCCCCTGGACCAGGTCTGCTTAGTGTCCTCTGGACCAGGTCTGCTTAGTGTCCTCTGGATCAGGTCTGCTTAGTGTCCCCTGGACCAGGTCTGCTTAGTGTCCTCTGGACCAGGTCTGCTTAGTGTCCTCTGGATCAGGTCTGCTTAGTGTCCTCTGGATTTGGTCTGCTTAGTGTCCTCTGGATCAGGTCTGCTTAGTGTCCTCTGGATCAGGTCTGCTTAGTGTCCTCTGGATCAGGTCTGCTTAGTGTCCCCTGGACCAGGTCTGCTTAGTGTCCTCTGGACCAGGTCTGCTTAGTGTCCCCTGGACCAGGTCTGCTTAGTGTCCTCTGGATCAGGTCTGCTTAGTGTCCCCTGGACCAGGTCTGCTTAGTGTCCTCTGGATCAGGTCTGCTTAGTGTCCCCTGGACCAGGTCTGCTTAGTGTCCCCTGGATCAGGTCTGCTTAGTGTCCCCTGGACCAGGTCTGCTTAGTGTCCTCTGGATCAGGTCTGCTTAGTGTCCTCTGGATCAGGTCTGCTTAGTGTCCTCTGGATCAGGTCTGCTTAGTGTCCTCTGGATCAGGTCTGCTTAGTGTCCTCTGGATCAGGTCTGCTTAGTGTCCTCTGGATCAGGTCTGCTTAGTGTCCTCTGGATCAGGTCTGCTTAGTGTCCTCTGGACCAGGTCTGCTTAGTGTCCTCTGGATCAGGTCTGCTTAGTGTCCTCTGGATCAGGTCTGCTTAGTGTCCCCAGAGTCAGAACTAAACAGATAAAGCTGCCTTGCCTATTACATTAATTTGAATGATCATATGTGAGTTATTAACATATCAATATGTCTTTGTTAAATATCAGTTTATTGTCAATAATGAATTAAACATATTTGCAGATTATAAGAGTTATAGATTTGTTAGATTAGAACATAATTTATTAATTACTATACAGAAGGTTAACTATGAAGTCTTCTGTTAGAAGAAGAACTGATCCTCTTCATGATGATGTGAACCTCTCATGGTGGTCCCCGAACCCTACTTTGAGAATCACTGACCTAAATTACTAAACTATATCACTTCACTTGTGTCTATTAATACATTAATACTCTATTAATACATTAATACTCTATTAATACAGACTGCTGGTTTACAGCAGATATTCACTCAGATGCAGAGTCATGTAGTGGAGCGGCTAACATCCATTTTTCAGTCAAATCATGCAAATAGTGATACAAGCACCACATTTGGCAGGATGATTCCCAAGGGGTCACTTAGCAAATATAAACGATCGGCCACTTGAAAATCCAAGATGGCCACCAAATTGACCTGCCGTTAATGGTTTCTCTCATAGAAATTCATCTACTTGGTCAATTTGAGTGATCTTGGTGTCAAATTATGTGTTTTCTAGCATGCTGGATTTTATTTTGATAGTTTTAATAATTTTGATATGCAATATGGCGGCCATTTTTAAGATGGTTGTCAAATTTACTCGCGGAGAATGTTTTTCTTAAAGAAATGCATGTACTTGGTCAACTTGAATGATTGTGATATAGAATTATATGTTTTCTGGTATGCTATCTAATTTTACAGCTTTAACATCCTCCAATACGTTTTTTTTACTTTTGTGTGTCCGGTGAGTCTTTGCTTTGTGGTGTTTGCTTTGTGGTGTTTGCATGGCTCAATTGGCTTGTAGGCCTACTGTTGCAGATATCAATAGCTGCTGTTGCCATAGGTGTAGGGGCTTAGTGGTAGAGGTAGTACCTTTGTTTCAGAAGTCAGCCACATCCTCCAGGATGGACTACTGGCACTGGTTCTCACTACTTGCCCAACTCTCACCTATGGCTCCATGAAGTTGCTAGTGCACGGCAACGGTCACACCCCAGGACACCATGTTGGCTCATGGGCTGAACTAGGTGAGGGTAGCACACAGAGAGTCTCTCTGTGATGGAGTATGTCTAGCTCTAAATGTCAAAGTGCATAGAGTCAACGAACCAGCCATCTTTATCCATAAGGTTCCAACCCAACTGCCAGAATTGTCACAACAGCAGAGAACTGTAAAGGAGTGATTGTCGGGCACTACCAGGGCATACTGGTGACAATCGCTGCTGTGTAACTCAGAATGGGGTTTAACATCAGCTAAGTAGGATTCAGCATTATACTTAGTGTCCCAAATGCTGCTTACTACCAACCCCTGATCAGTTTTAAGCAGCCACACCTGAATCGACAGGATGTGCAAGCGCGGGAGAGCCATGCCGAGGATAATGGGGTTTCAGTTATCCAGATAGTGTACAGATTGCGTAAAATAATGCATGAACCTAGCTATATCCCATACAAGAAAGTGCCTATGATACAGGGTGGTAAAAGGATAAACCTTCGACCCTAAACATCACAATGGCTTTAAACCAAAAATCAACTGAAAAATGTTGACACACTGACTGGGCCAAGTTTTGCCTTTGTCAAATGGACAAGAATGAGGGCCTTACTTCTCCACATATAAATCCCAACAAAAGAGTAGGTGATGGGTACAGCCTCTTGGCAAGGAAAATTCCCAGATTCCATGCAGTCAGTCAGCTACCAGTCAAGCGTGACCCAACAAGACTAGACGACGGTAGTGGGATAGAGGAAACCTTGATGAAGAAATAACACCAAGTTACAAAGAGCTGAAAAGAGATCAACCCCTTCAACTGTTACAGATGAGAACAGCTGCAACAAAATACCACGGAGGGTCAGAGATACTCTATCCCCCAAATGCTTTCTGTGCGAGGAAGAAGGGGGCAACTTAAGATAAGCAATGACCATGAAAATGAATGAAAGACTAAATGACTGTGCAAAACTTTCAGTGATGGAAAGCGCCTTCTCAAACTGAGTGCTGGAGATGTCATCCTGCTTGCTTGGCTGCTCTGTACAAACGAGAACGAGCCTATCTGAATGCCCAACAGCTGCAGAAGAAAGAAGAGCTGGCCCAGAAGAAGGAAGCAAATATGGAGAAGCAGTCCACCTGGCAAAGATTGCTCAGATGATACGTCGTGACATGTTTCAGCATAAATCAGAATTCAACAGCACGTCTCATGATGGGTACCTTGAAGATACCGTCACACCATTCCTGCTTCAGTTTGTATGTATGATTGAACATGGAGTTGATATCAAGTCACAACTCCAGAATGGCGCATCAAAATCTGACTTTGCAACTGTTACAGTACAGCTGTTTTGCCAAATACAGGGAAGGATTGCAGGTCCACAGGCACTCCAAGGACAGGAAGACACCTTTTGCTATGTATGTTGGCCTGTCTGTGTTTGCCAAGACCAGAAAGAGGCAACTGATATATATGTTGGTGTGGGAACCTCATGGATAAAGATGGCTGGTTCGTTGACTCTATGCACTTTGAAATTTGGAGCTAGAAATACTCCATCACAGAGAGACTCTGTGTGTGCTACCCTCACCTAGTTCAGCCCGTGAGCCAACATGGTGTCCCGGGGTGTGGCCGTTGCCGTGCACTAGCAACTTCATGGAGCCATAGGTGAGATTTGGGCAGGTAGTGAGAACCAATGCCAGTAGTCCATCCTGGAGGATGTGGCTGACTTCTGAAACAAAGGTACTACCTCTACCACTAAGCCCCTACACCTATGGCAACAGCAGCTATTGATATCTGCAACAGTAGGCCTACAAGCCAATTGAGCCATGCAAACACCACAAAGCAAACACCACAAAGCAAAGACTCACCGGACACACAAAAGTAAAAAAAACGTATTGGAGGATGTTAAAGCTGTAAAAATTATTAGATTAGATAGCATACCAGAAAACATATAATTCTACATCACAATCATTCAAGTTGACCAAGTACATGCATTTCTTTAAGAAAAACATTCTCCGCAAGTAAATTTGACAACCATCTTGAAAAATGGCCGCCATATTGAAGTTAAAAATTGTTAAAACTATCAAAATAAGATCCAACATGCTAGAAAACACATAATTTGACACCAAGATCACTCAAATTGACCAAGTAGATGAATTTCTATGAGAGAAACCATTAACGGCAGGTCAATTTGGTGGCCATCTTGAAAAATGGCCGCCATCTTGGATTTTCAAGTGGCCGATCGTTTATATTTGCTAAGTGACCTCTCGGGAATCATCATGCCAAATTTGGTGCTTGTATCACTATTTGCATGATTTTTCCACTATCCGCTCCACTAATGGAGATGAATTATATATTATTATAATTATATCTGAGCTGCAGCAGAGATACTCTCTGCAGAAACACAGAAACACAGAAACACAGATACACAGATACACAGATACACAGAAACACAGAAACACAGAAACACAGATACACAGAAACACAGAAACACAGAAACACAGAAACACAGAAACACAGATACACAGAAACACAGAAACACAGAAACACAGAAACACAGAAACACAGAAACACAGATACACAGATACACAGAAACACAGATACTGACGGAACACAGAGCTCTCTGTTCTCTCTGTTCTCTCTCTCTGTTCTCTCTCTCTCTGTTCTCTCTGTTCTCTCTGTTCTCACTGTTCTCTCTGTTCTCTGTTCTCTCGGTTCTCTCTCTCTGTTCTCTCTCTCTCTGTTCTCTCTGTTCTCTCTCTCTGTTCTCTCTGTTCTCTCTCTCTCTGTTCTCACTGTTCTCTCTGTTCTCTGCTCTCTCGGTTCTCTCTCTCTCTCTCTGTTCTCTCTCTCTCTGTTCTCTCTGTTCTCTCTCTCTGTTCTCTCTCTCTCTGTTCTCTCTCTCTGTTCTCTCTCTCTCTGTTCTCTCTCTCTGTTCTCTCTCTCTGTTCTCTCTGTTCTCTCTGTTCTCTCTCTCTCTGTTCTCTCTGTTCTCTCTCTCTGTTCTCTCTCTCTCTGTTCTCTCGGTTCTCTCTGTTCTCTCTCGGTTCTCTCTCTCTCTCTCTGTTCTCTGTTCTCTCGGTTCTTTCTCTCTCTCGGTTCTCTCTCTCTCTGTTCTCTCGGTTCTCTCTCTCTGTTCTCTCTCTCTCTGTTCTCTCGGTTCTCTCTGTTCTCTCTCGGTTCTCTCTCTCTCTCTCTGTTCTCTCTGTTCTCTCTCTCTGTTCTCTCTGTTCTCTCTCTCTCTGTTCTCACTGTTCTCTCTGTTCTCTGTTCTCTCGGTTCTCTCTCTCTCTCTCTGTTCTCTCTCTCTCTGTTCTCTCTGTTCTCTCTCTCTGTTCTCTCTCTCTCTGTTCTCTCTCTCTGTTCTCTCTCTCTCTGTTCTCTCTCTCTGTTCTCTCTCTCTGTTCTCTCTGTTCTCTCTGTTCTCTCTCTCTGTTCTCTCTGTTCTCTCTCTCTGTTCTCTCTCTCTCTGTTCTCTCTGTTCTCTCTCTCTCTGTTCTCTCTGTTCTCTCTCTCTGTTCTCTCGGTTCTCTCTGTTCTCTCTCGGTTCTCTCTCTCTCTCTCTGTTCTCTGTTCTCTCGGTTCTTTCTCTCTCTCGGTTCTCTCTCTCTCTGTTCTCTCGGTTCTCTCTCTCTGTTCTCTCTCTCTCTGTTCTCTCGGTTCTCTCTGTTCTCTCTCGGTTCTCTCTCTCTCTCTCTGTTCTCTCTGTTCTCTCTCTCTGTTCTCTCTGTTCTCTCTCTCTCTGTTCTCACTGTTCTCTCTGTTCTCTGTTCTCTCGGTTCTCTCTCTCTCTCTCTGTTCTCTCTCTCTCTGTTCTCTCTGTTCTCTCTCTCTGTTCTCTCTCTCTCTGTTCTCTCTCTCTGTTCTCTCTCTCTCTGTTCTCTCTCTCTGTTCTCTCTCTCTGTTCTCTCTGTTCTCTCTGTTCTCTCTCTCTCTGTTCTCTCTGTTCTCTCTCTCTGTTCTCTCTCTCTCTGTTCTCTCGGTTCTCTCTGTTCTCTCTCGGTTCTCTCTCTCTCTCTCTGTTCTCTGTTCTCTCGGTTCTTTCTCTCTCTCGGTTCTCTCTCTCTCTCTGTTCTCTCGGTTCTCTCTCTCTGTTCTCTCTCTCTCTGTTCTCTCGGTTCTCTCTGTTCTCTCTCGGTTCTCTCTCTCTCTCTCTGTTCTCTCTGTTCTCTCTCTCTGTTCTCTCTGTTCTCTCTCTCTCTGTTCTCACTGTTCTCTCTGTTCTCTGTTCTCTCGGTTCTCTCTCTCTCTCTCTGTTCTCTCTCTCTCTGTTCTCTCTGTTCTCTCTCTCTGTTCTCTCTCTCTCTGTTCTCTCTCTCTGTTCTCTCTCTCTCTGTTCTCTCTCTCTGTTCTCTCTCTCTGTTCTCTCTGTTCTCTCTGTTCTCTCTCTCTCTGTTCTCTCTGTTCTCTCTCTCTGTTCTCTCTCTCTCTGTTCTCTCTGTTCTCTCTCTCTGTTCTCTCTCTCTCTGTTCTCTCTGTTCTCTCTTTCTGTTCTCTCTGTTCTCTCTCTCTCTGTTCTCTCTCTCTGTTCTCTTTGTTCTCTCTGTTCTCTCTCTCTCTGTTCTCTCTGTTCTCTCTCTCTCTGTTCTCTCTCTCTCTGTTCTCTCTCTCTGTTCTCTCTGTTCTCTCTCTCTGTTCTCTCTCTCTCTGTTCTCTCTGTTCTCTCTCTCTCTGTTCTCTCTGTTCTCTCTCTCTGTTCTCTCGGTTCTCTCTGTTCTCTCTCGGTTCTCTCTCTCTCTCTCTGTTCTCTGTTCTCTCGGTTCTTTCTCTCTCTCGGTTCTCTCTCTCTCTGTTCTCTCGGTTCTCTCTCTCTGTTCTCTCTCTCTCTCTCTGTTCTCTCTCTCTGTTCTCTCTCTCTCTGTTCTCTCTGTTCTACTCTGTTCTCTCTTGTTCTCTCTGGTTCTCTCTTGTCTCTCTGGTTCTCTCTGGTTCTCTTGTTCTCTTTCCTGGTTCTCTCTTGGTCTCTCTTGTTCTCTGTTCTCTCTTGTTCTCTCTGGTTTTCTCTTGTTCTCTCTTGTTCTCTCTTGTTCTACTCTGTTCTCTCTTGTTCTCTCTCTGTTCTCTCTGGTTCTACTCTGTTCTCTCTTGTTCTCTCTGTTCTCTCTTGTTCTCTCTGTTCTCTCTTATTCTACTCTGTTCTCTCTCTGTTCTCTCTGGTTCTCTCTTGTTCTCTCTTGTTCTCTCTGTTCTCTCTTGTTCTCTCTGTTCTCTCTTGTTCTCTCTGGTTCTCTCTTGTTCTACTCTGTTCTCTCTTGTTCTACTCTGTTCTCTCTTGTTCTCTCTGGTTCTACTCTGTTCTCTCTGGTTCTCTCTTGTTCTCTCTGTTCTCTCTGTTCTCTCTTGTTCTCTCTGGTTCTCTCTTGTTCTCTCTGGTCTCTCTTGTTCTCTCTGTTCTCTCTGTTCTCTCTTGTTCTCTCTTGTTCTCTCTGGTTCTCCTCTTGTTCTCTCTGGTTCTCTCTTGTTCTCTCTGGTTCTCTCTTGTTCTCTCTGGTTCTTCTCTTGTTCTCGTCTGTTCTCTCTGGTTCTCTCTTGTTCTCTCTTGTTCTCTCTGTTTTCTGTCTTGTTCTCTCTTGTTCTACTCTTGTTCTCTCTTGTTCTCTCTGGTTCTCTCTTGTTCTCTCTGGTTCTCTCTTGTTCTCTCTGTTCTCTCTGGTTCTCTCTTGTTCTCTCTGGTTCTCTCTTGTTCTCTCTTGTTCTCTCTTGTTCTCTCTTGTTCTCTCTGGTTCTCTCTTGTTCTCTCTGGTTCTCTCTGGTTCTCTCTTGTTCTCTCTGTTCTCTCTTGTTTTCTCTTGTTCTCTCTGTTCTCTCTGTTCTCTCTTCTCTTGTTTTCTATTGTTCTCTCTGTTCTCTCTTGTTCTCTCTGGTTCTCTCTTGTTCTCTCTTGTTCTCTCTGGTTCTCTCTTGTTCTATCGTGTTCTCTCTGGTTCTCTCTTGTTCTCTCTTGTTCTCTCTGTTCTCTCTTGTTCTCTCTGTTCTCTCTTGTTTCTCTCTGGTTCTCTCTGTTCTCTCTTGTTCTCTCTTGTTCCAGTCTGTTCTCTCTTGTTCTCTCTTGTTCTCTCTGGTTCTCTCTGGTTCTCTCTTGTTCTCTCTGGTTCTCTCTGGTTCTCTCTTGTTCTCTCTTGTTCTACTCTGTTCTCTCTTGTTCTCTCTGGTTTCTCTCTGTTCTCTCTTGTTCTCTCTTGTTCTCTCTTGTTCTACTCTGTTCTCTCTGGTTCTCTCTTGTTCTCTTCTGGTTCTCTCTGTTCTCTCTGTTCTCTCGGTTCTCTCTTTTCTCTCTCTCTCTGTTCTCTCTCTCTCTGCTCTCTCTGTTCTCTCGGTTCTCTCTGTTCTCTCTCTGTTCTCTCTCTCTCTGTTCTCTCTGTTCTCTCGGTTCTCTCTGTTCTCTCTCTCTGTTCTCTCTCTGTTCTCTGTTCTCTCTGTTCTCTCTGTTCTCTCTCTCTGTTCTCTCTCTCTCTGTTCTCTCGGTTCTCTCTGTTCTCTCTGTTCTCTCTGTTCTCTCTCGGTTCTCTCTGTTCTCTCTGTTCTCTCTGTTCTCTCGGTTCTCTCTGTTCTCTCTGTTCTCTCTGTTCTCTCTCTCTCTGTTCTCTCGGTTCTCTCTGTTCTCTCTCTCTCTGTTCTCTCTGTTCTCTCGGTTCTCTCTGTTCTCTCTCTGTTCTCTCTGTTCTCTCGGTTCTCTCTGTTCTCTCTCTGTTCTCTCTGTTCTCTCGGTTCTCTCTGTTCTCTCTCTGTTCTCTCTGGTTCTCTCTTGTTCTCTCTCTGTTCTCTCGTGTTCTCTCTGGTTCTCTCTCTCTCTGTCCTCTCTGGTCTCTCTTGTTCTACTCGGTTCTTCATCGTGTTCTCTCTTGTCTCTCTCCTCTGTTCTCTAGTCTCCGTCTCTCCTTGTTCTATCTCTTGTCTCTTTCTCTCTGTTCTCTCTGTTTCTCTCTTGTCTACTCTGTTCCTCTATTGTAGCTCTCTTGTTCTCTCTGGTTCTTCTCGTGTTCTCCTCTGTTCTCTCTGTTTCTGTCTGGTTCTCTCTTGTCCTCGCTTGTTCTCTCTTGTTCTCATCTTGTTCGCTCTCTCTTGTTCTAGTCCTTGTTCTCTCGTTCTCTCTTGTTCTCTCTCTCTGTTCTCCTATCTCTGTTCTGTCTTGTTCTCTCTCTCTGTTCTCTCGTCACTCTGTTCTCTCTGGTTCTCTCTCTGTGTTCTCTCTGGTTTCCTCTTGTTCTACATCTCGTGTTCTACTCTCTGTTCTCTCTTGTTCTCTCTCTCTGTTCTCTCTCTCTCTCTGTTCTCTCTCTCTCTGTTCTCTCTGTTCTCTCTCTCTCTGTTCTCTCTGTTCTCTCTCGGTTCTCTCTCTCTCTCTCTGTTCTCTCTGTTCTCTCTCTCTCTGTTCTCTCTCTCTCTGTTCTCTCTCTCTGTTCTCTCTCTCTCTGTTCTCTCTCTCTGTTCTCTCTCTCTGTTCTCTCTGTTCTCTCTCTCTGTTCTCTCTCTCTCTGTTCTCTCTCTCTGTTCTCTCTCTCTGTTCTCTCTGTTCTCTCTGTTCTCTCTCTCTCTGTTCTCTCTGTTCTCTCTCTCTCTGTTCTCTCTGTTCTCTCTGTTCTCTCTCTCTCTGTTCTCTCTGTTCTCTCTGTTCTCTCTCTCTGTTCTCTCTCTCTCTGTTCTCTCTGTTCTCTCTCTCTCTGTTCTCTCGGTTCTCTCTGTTCTCTCTCGGTTCTCTCTCTCTCTCTCTGTTCTCTCTGTTCTCTCTCTCTCTGTTCTCTCTCTCTGTTCTCTCTGTTCTCTCTGTTCTCTCTCTCTCTGTTCTCTCTGTTCTCTCTCTCTCTGTTCTCTCTCTCTCTGTTCTCTCTGTTCTCTCTGTTCTCTCTCTCTCTGTTCTCTCTGTTCTCTCTCTCTCTGTTCTCTCTCTCTCTGTTCTCTCTCTCTGTTCTCTCTGTTCTCTCTCTCTGTTCTCTCTCTCTCTGTTCTCTCTGTTCTCTCTCTCTCTGTTCTCTCGGTTCTCTCTGTTCTCTCTCGGTTCTCTCTCTCTCTCTCTGTTCTCTCTGTTCTCTCTCTCTCTGTTCTCTCTCTCTGTTCTCTCTGTTCTCTCTGTTCTCTCTCTCTCTGTTCTCTCGGTTCTCTCTGTTCTCTCTCGGTTCTCTCTCTCTCTCTCTGTTCTCTCTGTTCTCTCTCTCTCTGTTCTC
This sequence comes from Sebastes umbrosus, assembly GCF_015220745.1. Classification (NCBI taxonomy): domain Eukaryota; kingdom Metazoa; phylum Chordata; class Actinopteri; order Perciformes; family Sebastidae; genus Sebastes; species Sebastes umbrosus. The sequence goes on from NC_051281.1 coordinate 817,482, forward strand.
TCTCTCTGTTCTCTCTGTTCTCTCTGTTCTCTCTCTCTCTGTTCTCTCTGTTCTCTCTCAGTGTAAATCATGAAAAGCAGTCAGGAGGAAGTGGGATAATGTTTCTGGGAAGACAAGTTGCTGCAACTATTTCAAATGTTTTTGTTTCTTTATTTCTTCCCCTCCACTGTTAGTTTGTTTTTTGGTGGAGGATATTTAACCCTCTGAGACCCACAATAGAGCTGTTTTAGTCTTCTTTAGGGGGGTACAGGGGGTGTTTAGGGGGAGATAGCAGGTCAACAGTAGACGTCACATAGAAGTGGTGAAGATCATCTGAAAGCTGAGAACCTGAACATTAATTTGAGATGCTTTTATTTAGTTTTTATATTTTTTTACTAATTAATTTATTTTAATTGTTTAATTTTGTAATTTTATTTTATTTTCTTCCCTCTCCCAACAATCAGTGCAGCTACAGTCTCTCCAAAACAGCATCATACTAAGGCATTATTATTATTTATGCAAAGAGACAAGTTCTAGTAATGAAGAGGACATTAATTACAGATATTTTATTATATATTATTTCTTTGTATGATTTATGTGAACTGACTCTTTGGAACTGATCATCAGCTGATTGTGTTAAATTCATATTAAATATATAAATATAATATTCTCTCCTAACTGACAGATTGAACACAGCAAGATCTACGGCCCTCTGTGGAAGTCAAAGTACGGCCCGCTGGTGGTGGTGAACGTGGCCAGTCCCGAGCTGATCGAGCAGGTTCTGAGGCAGGAGGGGAGGCACCCGGTCCGGACCGACATGCTCCACTGGAGGAGCTACCGGGAGCTCCGGAACCAGGCCCAGGGACCCCTGACAGAGTGAGTAGAACCAACCCATAGAGCCTCTAGATTCACAGTTAGTTGAATATAATTCTGCTGTCATGAGTTGAGCTTAAAGGTCACAGAGTTCATAAAAACCCAGAGTGGGAGGGCCGAGACTCAGACATCGTAATAAATCTGACATTAAGTCCCGTCAGTCCCAAACAGACACGAGGACGATGATTATCTTCTGTTATTGTCTAACAGCAGCTGATATCCGGTTCTTCCCGTCAGACTTGTAGCGGTAGCTCTCGTCATGGTTGGCGAATGTTGTGACATCAGAGCGCTGCAGACGCATTAGACGAGCCTGCACCCTGATCCGTAAACTACCTGACGCTTTCAGCTGGTTCTACCATGTTTCATCCAGTAGTTTAGTAGTTTAGAACAAAGGACGAGGAACCAGATGTTCTCGGCTCTGGTTTTAAGACAATTGTTGGAGAACAATGGAGCTCTATGAGTCAGACAATGAGTCAGGCTCTGGATACACACAATACCTGCTAGTAGATACAGTCGCTGTTGTTGTTTTTCTCAAACGTTTTTCAGACTTTTTTTAGACTTTTTTTCAGAAAAAATAAAATATAAAAAATAAAATAAATAATAATAATAATAATAATAATAATAATAATAATAATAATAATATTATTATTATTATCATTATTATTTTTATTGTTATTTATTATTATTATCATATGTATTCATTTACTCATGTATGATCACAATATTCTTGTTGAATCCTCTTTTTTAAATCTTGCTTTTTATTGTTTCTTTAAGAAAAATGGCAAAACAAACTAAACCATAACAAATAAAGAATGTACAAATAATAACAGATAGTAACTGTAAATTGGAAAAAAAGTATTCAAAAACAAGGGAGGAGGAAAAAAACAAATAAAATATATAAATAAATAAGAAATATAGAAAAAAATAAAATTAAAAAATATAATAAATTAAAAAATAAAATTATTATTATATAGAGATACAAATCATAATATAATAAATTCACACCTTCTTATATCCCTGTGGTCCCGCTTCCACATTAACTCACCCCAAAGGACGGATAGATAGAACATACTGTGTGTTTAAGACACGTTTAGAAAAGACTAAATAAAACAGAATATAAAAATAACATGTTAAACCCAGTTAACTCTGGTATTGTTTCAGTTTGGTATTAAACAACTTGATGTCATTGTGTTCCTGTTATTGATCCTGGTTGGTAGGATGGGGGCCAAATGGCAGCGGATCCGCAGCATCCTGAATCCTCGAATGTTGAAGCCCAAACACGTCTCGTGCTACGCCGGCACCGTCAACGAGGTGGTGACCGACTTCATCCAGCAAGTGGCCTGGCTGAGGGAAACCAGCGGCGGGGGAGTCATGGTCAACGACCTCACCACTGAACTCTACAAGTTCTCCTTCGAAGGTCAGCAGACAATAAACGCATGAAATCAGCTGTTAACACATCTTCATTAGTAATATAGAGGGAACTATAGTTAGTTATAGTTAATGCTTAAATACATCTGACATTAATTAAATCAAACTGCTATAATTTAACGCAACTTTGATATAAAACGTTCAAAGTCTTCTGCACTATTTTTTATTTCTGTTAATCTTCACAAAAGAGGTTCGTCAATCATTTCATCATCGAATGTTTATTCTAAAAGAACACCGAACTGAACAGGAAGTAACTAGAACACCTGAACAACAGATAGAGTTTAAGATAACACAGTTTCTATTGTGTAACAGAGGAAGAAGTTCTCAGATCCTTCAGTAAAAATAGAAATACCACAGTCTAGAAATACAGGTAAATGTCCTGAATCCACTGTTACTGAAGTAAAAGTACCGAATATTATCAGCAGAATGTACTTCATGTATCAGTCAGAGTATCAGAGTGTGTGTGTGTGTGTGTGTGTGTGTGAGCCGTCAGGGTGTCGACTTTGACACAGTTGTTGAGTCTTTTGGCCTTGACAGCTGATTAGATAAATTATGACCTTTAACCATTTTCTCACAACATTTACACGTCAGGTTGTTGTTTACTCAACATTTTATATACTTTTTGGACATTTTTCAGACTTTTTTTTTCTGGCATTTTTTTCAGGCATTTTTCAGACTTTTTTTTCGGACAATTTTCAGACTTTTCTTTTCGGGCATTTTTCAAACTTTTTTTTCGGACATTTTTTTCAGCCATTTTTCAGACTTTTTTTTCGGACATTTTCTTCAGGCATTTTTCAGACTTTTTTTTTTCCAGGCATTTTTCAGACTTTTTTTTCGGACATTTTTTTCAGGCATTTTTCAGATTTTTTTTTTCCGGACTTTTTTTCAGTCATTTTTCAGACTTTTTTTTCGGATATTTGTCAGACTTTTTTTTCGGGCATTTTTCAAACTTTTTTTTCGGACATGTTTTTCAGGCATTTTTCAGACATTTTTTTCGGACATTTTCTTCAGGCATTTTTCAGACTTTTTTTTCGGACATTTTTTTCAGGCATTTTTCAGATTTTTTTTTTCCGGACTTTTTGTCAGGCAATTTTCAGACTTTTTTTCCGGATATTTGTCAGACTTTTTTTTCGGACAATTTTCAGACTTTTTTTTTCGGGCATTTTTCAAACTTTTTTTCCGGACTTTTTTTTCAGGCATTTTTCAGACTTTTTTTTTCGGGCATTTTTCAAACTTTTTTTCCGGACTTTTTTTTCAGGCATTTTTCAGACTTTTTGTTTCGGGCATTTTTTTCAGGCATTTTTCAGACTTTTTTTTCGGACATTTTTTTCAGGCATTTTTCAGACTTTTTTCAGGCATTTTTCAGATTTTTTTTTTCTGGAATTTTTTTCAGGCATTTTTCAGACTTTTTTTTGGATATTTGTCAGACTTTTTTTTGGACATTTTTCAGACTTTTTTTTGGATATTTGTCAGACTTTTTTTCAGACATTTTTTCAGGCATTTTTCAGACTTTTTTTTCGGACATTTTTTTCAGGCATTTTTCAGATTTTTTTTTTCCGGACTTTTTTTCAGGCAATTTTCAGACTTTTTTTCCGGATATTTGTCAGACTTTTTTTTCGGACAATTTTCAGACTTTTTTTTCCAGGCATTTTTCAAACTTTTTTTTCAGACATTTTTTCAGGCATTTTTCAGACTTTTTTTCGGATATTTTTCAGACATTTTTTCAGACATTTTTCAGACTTTTTTTTGGACGCGTTTTTTTATTATCGCGTTAACTTTGACAGCCCTATAATTAACACGATGAAGTGTCAATGAAGTTTAAAAACGACAATGTGTGGTTATACAGAGGTTTATGTGCTGGTCTGAGCCACGCTAGTTCAGTATTTATGCTAAGCTAAGCTAACTGGATGTAGCTGCATAAGTAACGGACAGACATGACCGCGTTACCGATCTTTTCATCTAACTCTTGGCAAGAAAGCGAATAAGCAAATTTTCAAAAAGATGGAACGATAAGACCAGTGCATGTTCTATTAAAGCACCTGCTCTGTCCCACAGTATCTGTATAATAATAATAATCTAATAACTGCACCTTTAAATGCAGGAATCTGCTCAGTGCTGTTTGAGACCCGTATGGGCAGCATGAACGAGGTGGTGCCCGAGGAAACTCAGAAGTTCATCGTCTCCGTGGGGGAAATGTTCCGTCTCTCCCAGGTCATCGTCTTCTTCCCAAAGTCCTTCTGGCCCTACTTGCCCTTCTGGAAGCAGTTCGTGGCAGTCTGGGATCATCTCTTCAAAGTCGGTGAGCAGCTTTCATCATCAACCAGCGGATTAAACAGTGCAGCATGTTTTCCCTCATTTATTCACGCCTCGGTTTAATTTTCCCCTTTTATTTATTTGTGTATTTATTTTTATAATTTCTTTTAATTAATTAATTAATTTTTAAAATTTTTAAATTTTTTATTTATTCATTCATTTTGCATTTATAAATAATAATAATAATAATAAATGCAAAAAGTAATGCATGAATAAAACTAAATGCATAAATAAATAAATGTACAGATTTATAAATTAATAAAAATAAATATATCCATTTAAAAATAAATATCTAAATAATAAATGCAAAAATTAAAAATAAAGGCATAAATAAAAAAATGAAAAAAATAAATACATTTATAAATGAATAAAAATAAATACAAATATATATATAAATAAAGATAAATATATACATTTAAAAATTAATAAATAAATAAATAATAAATGCAAAAATAAATGCAGAAATGAAAATAAATAAATAAATAATACATAAATAAATACATACATTTAAAAATAAATAAATAAAAATAAATGCAAAAATAAATGCATAAATGATAAATAAATAAAAAATGCAAAATAAATACATTTATAAATTAATAAAAATAAATACATACATACATACATTTAAAAATAAATAATAAATGCAAAAATAAATGCAAAAAAAATAAATATATTCATAAAAATAAAAACAAATAAATTATAAATCAATAATTATTTATTTATTGATTTATTTTTTATTTTGGCAGGTTCCATCCTCCGTACTTGTGGGGTCCTTGTGGTGTTAGTGTCCTGGATCAGCCATTTTTCTGCCACTCCCCGTCACTGATTGTTGTCACAAAAGGTTACTAAAGCTCAGTTTTCAAGGCCGTTCACATTATCTGTGGTGACTCCCTCAAACGTCCCAAAGTCCACCTCCCCTTAGAGAGAATGTTTCCTTTGCCATCTAGTGGACGAACGTGTGGAGCCTGTTAGTGCTGCTGGTTCTCCCATCACAGATGTCTCTTGTGTCTCGTAGCTGAAGAGCTGATACAGCAGAAGATAGAGCAGATCCAGGAGCAGGTTCACCTGGACCAGAACGTGGAGGGAGCGTACCTGACTCACCTGCTGCTCAGCGACCAGATGACGGTCACTGAGATCCTGGGCAGCATCATGGAGCTGCTGCTGGCTGGAGTCGACACAGTGAGTACATATGGTTATGTACAGGAAGTAGATAGTTTTACTAGACGTCACTAAGACGTTCCTCTCTGTTCCAGACCTCCAACACCATCTCCTGGTCTCTGTACCTACTGGCCAAGGAGCCACAGATCCAGGAACAGCTGTACCAGGAAGTGATCGCTGTTTGCCCCGGAGACAAGGTGCCAAACAGCGAGGACATCGCTCAGATGCCCTACCTGAAGGCCATCGTCAGAGAGACGCTACGGTCAGACGGGGTTGAGTTCATTCTCATTCAGAGATTACATTAACAGGGAGGGAGGGACGTAGGGAGGGAGGGAGGTAGTGAAGGAGGGCGGTAGGGAGGTAGGGAGGGAGGTAGGGAGGTAGGTAGTGAGGGAGGTAGGGAGGGAGGTAGTTAGGTAGGTAGGGAGGTAGGTAGTGAGGGAGGTAGTGAGCGAGGTAGGGAGGGAGGTAGGGAGGTAGTGAAGGAGGTAGGGAGGTAGGTAGTGAGGGAGGTAGTGAGCGAGGTAGGAGGTAGGGAGGTAGGGAGGTAGTGAAGGAGGTAAGGAGGTAGATGGGTGGGTAGGTAGTGAAGGAGGTAAGGAGGTAAGGTAGGGTAGGTAGTGAACTGTATAGTTGTAATAAATAAAAGTTGTCCTTTGCCGAACAAACAGGTGAAACTTTAGTCGCTCCTCGCTGTGTTCTGGTCACCAGAATGTATCCGGTGGTTCCAGGAAACGCCAGAGTGGCCGTTGAAGGTGAGATGGTGGTCGGAGATCATCTCTTCCCCAAAAACGTGAGACACTCGTCAGACACCACCCTGAAACGTTCAGTAATAATCACTCAGCTCTAACAGCTCTACTGACTGGTCTGTACGGTACGTATTAAAGTCCAGTGTTTCACTAACCTGATGAAATGTGTCTCTCAGACGCTGTTCCACCTCTGCCACTACGCCGCCTCCTACGATGAGAACATCTTCCCCGACCCCCACGTCTTCCTGCCGCAGCGCTGGCTCCGAGGGGCCGAGGAGAAGGCCCAGCGGCATCCGTTCGGCTCGCTGCCGTTCGGGTTCGGGATCCGGGCGTGTCTGGGCCGACGGGTGGCCGAGCTGGAGATGTACCTCCTCCTGTCCAGGGTGAGAACGGCTCGGTGCCGCCCGAACACTACGAGACTGACTCCCTCTCACGTCTAAACACAACGTGTCTGAATACCAGAGTTTTAGTCTCTCATTTATCGTATTCATTACTTTTGTAAACACTTCTGCGAGCACAATGTTTTAAATTAAACACACAGGTTGCTGAACGCCACCGCCCGGGGCCGCTTCCTGATAACGGACGTCTCGTTGGGCGTTATCACTACTTATGTTACATTACATATAAATAGGAATTTGCATTGACACAATAATCTTCTTTGGCTCAATAAAATATCTGGAAAAAAAAACAAAACACTTTGCATAAAATCTAACGTCTCAGCTTTTCCTTCTCGGTGGTGAAGATCGTTGAAGCTCCAGGACACGTTTGCATCGGTGACTTTGAATGAACCCAGACCAACATCTGAGCGTTACAACCTCGTCAACAGAGCGAGTTTAACTCTTAATACTGTTTTCATTCCCTGGAAATCAGTCATCTGTCATCTCCATTCAGAGAGGCATCGACCCTTAGAGACTGTCCAACCAGAGCTCAGAGGTCTGGCTGTTCTTCTGTTAGTGTTGGACACAAACCTGAAACCACAAACCAGTCGTCTGACTTCTCAGATAGAATCCGTCAGCTGCTGATCATTAACCATAAATCAACATGCTGCCAAGAGTCCCGTCTCTACCTGACCTAACGCTCTCTCTGTTTTCATGTTGAAGTTGATCAAAACACTACGAGTTGAGGGGAGATCCTGCAGGAACCATCGTGAAGTCGTTCACCAGAACCTTGCTGTGTCCCGCCAAACCCATCAACCTGCAGTTCCTGGACCGGCGGCGGCAGCGGGGGGGCGAGGAGGAGGAGGAAGGGAGGCCCAGAGCTGCTTCTCTTTGAGCTGTTTGATATTCACACGGTGTTTCCTGACTCTCACCGAGCACACAGAGGAATGCACCTCAACAGCAGCTGAATGAACGAGGCTGTATTCACATTATAACGCTGTATACTGAATATATATAAAGAGAGAGTTTGATTGTTGTTTCATGTAAATATTGAACCTCTTCCAGGGATTGATTTAGTTTCACTTCCACTAACGCTGTTTGTTCAGTAGAAAGAGTCCAAACCTGATAATAACACCAGGACTGACTGACGGGTCGTCTCTGTGTTCTCATGTTTCTGTTTGCTTTAGTTTCACCAACACCAAAAGTCAAAGTGTTTATTGTCATGTGAACAGATAAAACAAGTTCACCTGCACAATGAAACTCTTCTTTACCCTCCGCTCTGAGTGTCGTTTACAAGGAAGTACAAAGTATGATACAATACAAGAAAATAGAGACAGAAAGAAAGGACACTATATTGCACCAGATTGATGCATTTATTAAAATGTACAAAATGTTCTTCTGGGTAGGGTGAGATCCCAACAAACCAAATGTGGGACAGACAAAGAGTATGTTTGTGTTGGACGATGTGGGACGATGTGGGACGATGTGGGACACGAGGCTGAGAGGTAGTCTACAGTTTAGATATCATGTCACACTCTGAGAAAGAAATCCGTATAAAATCAGATAATGTCCTGGCAGGAAATCACCAGGACATTTTCCGTCAAGTTTACAGACATTTTCTTCAACACTAAACTGTAAATCTCTGTAGTCTCAGCAGCCCGACCTTTACATTCTGGAGGGAAAAAAGACGCTAACGCTGCATTTATACGTTACCTAACGGTCTCTGTGGACCGCCTGAGACTAAAACTGGAGCTAACTCTACCTGACGTCCTCTGAAATCTAAAATATAAACTTTGGTAAAACGTAAACTACAATAACAAACTTGCTTTAGTCTCAAAATGAGTCAGCAACATATTCCTGTGTATCTGGTAACGTTAACGGTTGACAACAGCTGAACTAAACAACAAAACAGCTCTCCAACTAAAACGACACCGAGCTAACGTTAAGTCCTGAACATGAATCACCCTGGTTGGACATTAATTGTTGATTTTTTACCACAGAAGTGTGAGAAAAGTTTCTCCAAATCCGAAATGTGAACTTAACTTTGCGGTGTGTGATGGTCTCTGCCTCTTCTGCCGGAGGTTCTTGTTCCCACAATGCAATGCGTGTTTAAAAATAGGGGTAAAACTCCTGTGAAAAATCGATACAGAAAATTCCTTCATTGTAACGCGGTACACTGACCCGTATCTCTACGGACTTCTCTCAGAGTGTATCTAACTTAAATAATCAACATTTCTATTCTATCTTGTAGCATCTCTATGCTTTAATGCCTGAATGCATTCAGAGATCTGCACGTCTCTCTTTGAGCCGCACGTTTCTTGTGAGACTCACGTGAACCGTGTCGCTTCATGTCGTATTCCCCCCGTGTGTTAAACTGAAAAATAACTGTCAAATGTCACAAATAATTTCATCAAATGTCATTCTTATAAATACTTCTAAGTAGTTTCACAGAAGCTCTGTGGAGCTCTCTGGTGAAGAGGGAGGAGATAAACACACACAATACTTGTTAGTAGCATCAATTCATTGTTGAGGTGTTTCCATCATTGGATTTGTTTAAAATAAGAAAATGATTACTCGGAGACAGTCCTAAGAATTGGTAAGGTTAAAGATCAGGTGTGAGACCCAGAGGGGCTTATAATAATTATAGTAGTATAATTATACGAGCTCTTTCTACAGTCAAAAGGGCACATGTGAAGTCTAATCTGATCCAGAGTTATTAATAAAAACCCAAAGACTCTCCGTTGAACACACTCAGCTGTTTGGAGTCAAAAGGGCGTCAGTGCACTTAAGAAAAAATAAAAATATTTTTTTAAATAAATGTCAAAATATTGTTCATTCAGAACATCATCATCCACGTGTTAATGACGTTTTAATATTCAAGATTAAATTTAGTGAACAAAGTAAAGAAGTGTCTTTTTCCTCTGGCTCTCCTGTAAAGTCGGTGAAACATCATTTAACGCCCGTCTGGTTCTCATCACCAATACAAGTGATTTATTTTCCTTTCAAGTCATTTAAAACTAATATTTTTACTGTACGTATTAAAAACCATCCAGACCCCGAGTGTTGAGGAAGCTAAAATAAAAAATAAAAGCGTTGGCAGTGAGGTTAATGTGTTAATTATTCTTTAGACAGACGTTTACTGCCAGGTTTTAGTGTACATAAAGGAATGTATTTTTAGGTTTTAAGAGTGTTTATTGTTGTAATTGTTTTATGATTAAAATGTTATTTGTACAGCACAAAACTTCATCTAATAAAAGATCCACAACAGGAAGTTTCTAAACCAGCAAACGCTCTCCGTCCAACAATAGAAGTGTCATGCTGTTTGAATCTTCATGTCATGTTTCTCCTGATTTTGACTAATAAAGGCAGAAATGTTCTAAATGTGTATTCTTATAAGTGTTGCTTTTTTTATTATTATTATTTTTATACATGACTGCACAATCAAATAAAATACAATAAATGAGTGATTGATAAAATAACAATAAAATTTAATACAATTTGATAGCTTAAATACAATAAAATAATTTATTAATAAAATAATAAAATAGAATACAATTTTTCAACCTAAATACAATAAAATAAGTGATTAATAAAATAATACAATAGAATACAATTTTTCATCCTAAATACAATAAAATAAGTGATTAATAAAACAACAATAACATTTAATTAAATGTTACAACTTAAATTCAATAAAATAAGTTATTAAAATAATAAATTAGAATACAATTTTACAGCTTAAATTCAATAAGTGATTAATAATATAACAATAAAATAGAATTAAATTGTACACCTTAAATACACTAAAATAATAAAATAGAATACTATTTTAAATCTTAAATACAATTAAATAAGTGATTAATAAAATAACAATAAAAGACAACAACAAATTTAAACTTAAATATAATTTAAAAAAGTGATTCATAAAATAACAATTAAATAGAAAATAATTTTAAAACAATATTATATTGTAAATGTGACACCCACTAAATGGATAGTTTTTTTGATAGTGAATTAATTACTTTTATTTCTTTGAATATTGCTTTATTTTCATCTGCCAGTTCTGTTAAATCAGTGTCATTTCAGCTGCTCACCACAGGAG